>NW_024580671.1:15647581-15696601 GCF_017639235.1 Corvus kubaryi | reverse complement strand
AAGGTGGTATAATTTTTTTTCTTCTTTTAGGTCTGTTAATAAACTTCTTTATATTCTTTCAAGTTTGGTGCCTGTTTTGCATTTCTCCTAATTCTTATCTCACAGCAGATAAACAGTAATGAGTATTTTGGACCAAACCACTACACTAAATTGGTGTTTCTGCCCGGTTACAAACCGAACCCGCGACATATGGATTTGATGGATGGACTGTATGGTGGATAAGGAATTGCTTAGATGTTTGCATCCAGAGGGAAGTCGTCAATGGCTCAGCATCCAGGTAGAGACTAGTCATGAGTGGTGTCCCTCAGGAGTCCAGTGCTATTCGATGTCTTCATCAATGACATAGACAAAGGGCTCGAGTGCACCCTCAGCAAATTTGCAGGTGACACCAAGCTGAGTGGTGCAGTTGACAAGCCTGAGGGACAGGATGACATCGAGAGGGACCTGGACAAGCTCAAGCAGTGAACCCATGGGAACTTCATGACGTTCAACAAGGCCAAGTGCAAAGTGCTGCAGCTGGGTCAGGGCAACCCCCTGTAACAACACAGGCTGGGGGATGAACAGATCCAGAGTGGCCCTGCCAAGAAGGACTTGGGGTGCATGAGAGGCTGGACATGAGCAGGCAAAGTGCCCTCCCAGCCCAGAAAGCCAATTGTATCCTGGGCTGCATCAAAAGCAGCGTGGCCAGCCGGTCAAGCAAGGGGATTCTGCCCCTTCTCCAGTCTGGTGAGAGCCCACCGGGAGTGCTGCATCCAGCTCTGGGGCTCCCAGCACAGGAAGGACTGGTCCAGTGAAGGTCCAAGAAGATGATCAGAAGAATGGAACCCCTCTGCTACGAGGAAAGGCTGAGAGAGTTGGGTTTGTTCAGCCTGGAGAAAAGAAGGCTCCAGGAACACTTTAGGGGGGCTTTTCAATACTGAAGGGAACTTGTAAGAAAGATGGGGACAGACTTTTTAGTAAGGTCTGTCGCAAAAAGGCAAAAGTAATGGTTTCAAATTAAAAGAGGGTAGATTTGGATTAGATATTAGGAAGATATTCAGGGCTTATTGCAGGGGGTTGGACTAGATGACCTTTACAGGTCCCATTCAACCCAAGCTATTCTATCTTTCTATGGTTTTCTGCATTTTACTTTGACTGGTGAGCTGAAGCATGAACTCTGCTGCACATGTGCTCCCTTTCTCTGTTTCTAAAGCCTATTGCTAATGCATTCTAAAGAAATGTACTCTATCTGTTCACAAAAGATTGTCATTTTACTGTTTTCAGTTGTTAATAATAATTTGTTAATGTGTGCCATTTTTTTACTTTCCAGTAATTGGGTGTTTAGGTCAGCAATTTGTAAGTCAGTGATGGCATAGCGAATATTTCATATTCATTCCACGTGAAACCTGCCTCGAATTTCTTTTCAAGTTTCTTCATTTTTATTTGCATTCACTTAATCTTTGAATAGCTAAAAACCTCAGCAGAATGAATAAATATATCACTTGACATCAACAGCATGGGGAAGCTTATTAAGGCAACATGAATAATGAGTCATGACTTAGTCAATAGTGAAAAAGTGGCCTTTGCAGTTTCTCACACCACAAGAATAGCAGTGATGTCATTATTCCTCAGACCACAGAAGAGAATTCTCTTACTTCCAAACACCACTTGCCAAGTCATCTTTAAAGCTGTATTTGGAGTCAGATGGTTTTCTTCCTGAATCTAGCAGAAATTGCTCTTCTCTCTGTTAATGATGTAGAGCAGACTTCAGAAGTGATAGATGACAAAAAGGGTTGGATCCCGAGGCTTGTCCTCGCATTGCCTAAAACTTGCCAGACATCCTCTCCTTTTGGGGCTTGGAACCTTCTGTTCAAATATGAGTTGCTGAAATACCCTTCAGCAGCAGTGTTTCCACTGATAGTGTCATTGCCTTGTGATAGGCAAAAATAGCCTTGTGAAAGATGCAAGGATACGTGGGGTAAAATGGTAAAATTAATATTTTCTAGCAGATAAATATAAATGAAGAAGCTAAAATTTATTCGATTTTATTTCTTTGATGGCGGTCTTGCTGAGCACAGAATACTTAACTCTGAAAATCTGCTGATGGAATATGATATGTAATACATGAGAGACCAATTTGGCCTTTAGAGGAATGATTTAAACTAAGTGTATTGAGCTCAGGAGAGCACAGAGGAATCAGTCTACAGTATTCCTGAAAGCATGTACTAACAGAAGAAGAGGGTGTAGGCAGCCAGGCAAACTTGCTGGGAGAACTGCTTGAGGTCTTAGATAAGTTCCCATACTGAAGATGAATGGCAGTTTGGTAAATTCCAAATTTGAGAGGCATAAATTTGTCATTCATGTTTCTCTTGAGGAAATGCCAGACTCAAGTGCTAAATGGCATTACTGGTTGCAGTAAGTTTCTAAGCTTATTGTAAACACTAATGGGGTTTAGGATTGTAGTGGGTTGACCCTGGCTGGATTCCAGGTACTCACCAAAGCCACTCTATCACTCCTCACTGCAGCTGGACAGGGGAGAGATATTATAACAAAGGGTTCATGATTTGAGATAAGGACTAGGAGAAATCACTCACCAGATACCATCACGGGTAAAACATGCTAGAATTAGAGATATTACTTGAATTTACTACTAACAGAATCAGAGCAGGATAATGAAAAATAAAATAAGACCTTAAGAACAACTTCCCCCCACACCTTCCTCCTTCCCAGCTCTACCTCCTCCCCACCCCAGCAGTGCAGGAAGATAGGGAATGGGGGTTATGCTCAGATCATCACCCATTTGTCGCTGTTGTACCAGGGATGGCGAAAAAAGCGGCATAACTCCAGTCCAGAAGAAGGGCGATTTTTTATTAATTTCCAAACTCGTTCATATATCCTGGTTCACTTGAATGGCATAAGGTTATTGGTCCTTTGACCATCCACCTCTTAGAATGATTGGTTAAACCCTACAACACCCATTTCAAAATATTTCTCCAGTCAGTAATATAACAAGCTGCATAACAAACTGCAGGTGGCAAGATAAAAATATTGGTTTACAAAAACCTCTCAGTTTACAGCTGGCATGTGTGTGAAAGCAAGGCTTTCATATGGATGCTGGCAGAAAGCTGGAAAATTTCTCCGCATCAAGCTTTCAGCATCCACACCTGTTCCTGCCTCTTCTCAGGGAGAGGAGTCCTTCCCCTGCACCAACATGAGGCCCTTCCCACGGGAGATAGTTCTCCATGAATCCAATATGAGTCCATCCCATGGGCAGCTGTTCTCCACAAACTGCTCCACTGTGGATCACTTTTCCACAGAGTGCAGTTCTTCAGGCAGAGTCTCCTCCAATGTGGATCCTGCACAAGGTCACAAGTCCTACCAGGAAACCTGTTCTATCATGGGGTCCTCTCTCCACAGGTCTGCAGGTCCCTGCCAGGAGCCTCTTCCAGCACAGGCTTCCCATGGCTTCACAGCCTCCTCTTGGCATTCACCTGCTCTGGTGTGGGGTCCTCCACAGTCTGCAGGTGGATCTCTGCATCCCCATGGACCTCCATGGGCTGCAGCGGAACAGTCTTACCATGGTCTTCACCATGGGCTACATGGGAAACTCAGCTCCAGCACCTCCTCCTCCTTCTCAACTGACCTTGGTGTCTGCAGTGTGTTTCCTCTCCCATATTCTCACCCTTTCTTTTTCTCCTTCTTAAATATGTTATCACAGAAGCATTATCGTAATTTCTAATTGGCCCAGCCTTGGCCAGTTGCACATCTGTCTTGGAGCCACCTGGCATTGGCTCTGCTGGACATGGGAGAAGCTTCTTGCAACTTCTCACAGAAGACACCTCTGTAGCCCTCCCTGCTACCAAAGATTGGCCATGCAAACCCAATAAAAGGACAACAACAATGATCACAGTAAATAAAACCAGTTACAGTCAGATCCCATTTCCCAACTTGCATTCCAAATAGTGAAAGCTGGAATCACATGTAGGTTTGAGTTCATATCTACTTATAACCCTAAAAGCTGGGCAGAAAGCTGCTGGACCTGGTTGCAGCCTGTCTGTGTGTGGTACGTGTAGCCCTTGTGGGTGCATATTCAAAGGTCAGGACTCCTCTTTTCCTGTTGACACACGGCTTTTCTTTCTCTCAGGTTCTGAGACAGACATTTCCTTTCTTTACAAATGTCTGGGGATGCTAATTAGTTTCAGAGACAACATGACAAGACAGAACTGATTTGTTGGAAAGACAGCATGAAGCACAGACAGGTGCAGCAATTCTTCTTCTAATTACTGCTTCTGCTCATGATCTGTAGTTATCACTAAGAAAGTCAATGCTTTTGAGTCTCAAATGATAGACAAATATACAATCATCATTTGTATGCAGCCATACCTCCAAAATGGACCTCAGCTTAGTGATGCATGACTGTCATTCCAGTGAGTCACAGCTGCTTTACTAGGATTCTCTCAAGTCAAGTCAAAAAGTTTCAATTCAGGGATTATACTGCTACCTGCCCTTTAGCAGGTTATTTCAGTGGTACTCCACAGTTTCTACTGCTCCTACAATTACTGAAAACATCCAGAATACACTAAATTTAGGAGGAACCAAGTATAGATTGTCTGTGTCAGTGACTGAACTATTTTAGGCAAATAGTTACAACTCTTCCACACAAAATTAATGATAACTAGGGCACACTGGGGTTTATTTGTATTTTAAGTATCAAACAATTTCAATTTGAATTGTTCTTTTAAAAGGAAAAGTGTTTTCTGGTATTAGATGTCATCTTCCACTGATGTACTCTTTCCAGAGCTGAAGTCCCAGCTAATGAATTAGGTAATGAAAAAGGTATTCTCATTTACAATACCTTCTTTCAGAAATGTTTCTTCTAGGAAAGGTTTGACATCATCTGAAAGACACACACATTCACTTGAAGAAACTTAAGTCTGCAGATATCTGAATATGGTTAGTCAAGAACTTTATCGATATAACTTTTTCTTACCAACCAGTCCACCATTTCTTCACTTTCTGTTATTCTCCCATTATTATTCCTAGTTTAAAGTTCTCTTCACCAGGGTGGCCAGCCTGTTGGCAAAGAGGGCTTTGCTTCACTTTATCAGATGGATCCCTTCTCTTCTCCGTAGTCTTTGATTCTCACGTGAGCAGGTGGGAGCATCCATCCCCCACGGCAGGGACTATCCCACTGCTACCACTCCCCACCTCACTTTGTTGCTGCTGCACAGTTCAGTTTCAGCCAGCTCTGATTCTTCACTGGACATACTTCCCAGCCCCTCATCTTCCACTGGGGCACTGAGTCTATTCTATAGTTGCAAATCTGCAGGTGGAGGAGAAACTTTGCTGCTGCTGCCAGAACTCAAAAGGTTCCAGTCTGGCTTCCAAATGGAGTCTCCATCCCTTATGCCAGTATGCACAGATTCTACCTGCCTCTCCTTCAGTATACAAATCCTAAGGAAATTCAGACACATTTCTTAACTCCCTGCAGAAGTATAAAAGCATGGAACTGTCTCAGAGGAGACATGACCGCAAGTCATGCTAACTATCCAGATGCTCATATATACTTTTTCTTCTTAGCCAAGATAATAATGCATTTTCAGACACAACTAAATAGCTCCAACTTACTGTTACTTGGAAGCCCACTCCAGCATGCCTCTCTATGCCCTGGTGAGGTTCCTAGACATGTAACACTGCATTTCAGACTCCACTTATGATCATGAACCTGATACTGAACTGTAAAAATGCTCTGCTTTGCAACAACTAAGTACCTGTCTGGATATCTCACTTTGGCCTTATCACTGATGAGGGGAGCAAAGCCCATGTGAATATTGGATAGTCTGACAAGTTTAAATAATCAGTTAATCAAAGTTTCTCTTTGACTCTTCTTTGCTACCTTCAGTAATGAAATAGCAGGTGACAGTCAAGAGGGAAATAACATATTCACGGAGTGTGATCATGTCACAGTAAACACTACCTGTGATTGAGCACTCAAGTAATTGCAGTGTGTAGCACAATTTATACTGGCAATCCGATAACCTGATTATCTCAGCATAGTCCTGGTGATGTGCTTGTTGCTTAAATAATCAGAAAAGAAACCTAAAGTGATGTTTATTTATACAAAAATCATAGAGGGATGAAAGAGACAAATACATTATTTTGGAACATAAGAGAAAAGAGTTAAAACAAAATGAAATAAAATAAAACAAGCACCTATCATTCCTTAATTTGGACTCAGAGTCAAAGTAGAAGTACAAAATATAAAAAAATTATTCAAAAGAAAGCTTGCAATCTAGTATTAACAAATCTTCTTCTATTAATAAATTTGATCCCATAGACACCATTTTCTTTTGCAGAACCTGGGCCTTTTTTAGCTTTCTCTAGACCTAAATGAGTCCTTTTCTTAGCATGTGTTTTTGGAAAGTTAAGCCTGAATCATTCAAACACTTAGAGATCATAAATAAAATATATGACAAGATCTTCCCCCTCAAATTTGAAGCCCTTTATCCTGCCATGTAACCTACAAGGCTTTTAGCACAATAGAGAAACAACAGAGTAGTTTGCATTGGAGGTGGTTCTTTTGAAATGGAATTCCCACGCTAATTCCACAGAAGGAAGATGATAGTCTAATGGATCAGCACAGGTACTTCATTTGTCATATGCATATGGAATATGGTGGCCAGTTTTTGTATTTAGGATGGACACATGAACAGTGGAGAGGCGTGTGCCTTTCTTTTAGAAAAAAAAAACCAAACTAAACTAAGCAAGATACATGGCTAGTGAAGATTTTCTTTTCATACTTTCAGGAGAACTGAATAATTGATCTGGAAACCTGTTTTACCAATGCAATTTCTAATTACAGTTTGCAGAGTCACAATAACAGTTAAAGGTACTTAATATCAAAACTTTTAATGTGTGGCTAGTAATTTTCTCAAATAAATGAATTCCAGATTTTTTTTTCTGAGCTATTTTTGTTTCTCAATAGAATCAGATTTTTAACTGTTTAATAATGCATATTACCAATTTATAAAGTTTTGTACTTTTCCTTTTACACTGGAGAATGTTACTGCTCTACCAAAGATGGGCATACCAGTTGTTTCCACCCTGCAGAAGTCTGATTGTTCTGGTTTTGGGAAGAAATGCCTGAAAACATAGGAACCATTCCCCAAATACAAACAAGTCCATCAGCAGCCCTGGAAAGGTAAAATAGTTTAGTTAACACTCTTTTGATGAGTTTCTTTGTGTTTGAGGAGATGGTTAGAAATAGTACATAAAAATTCTGATCACAGTTTTTAAACACGAGGAAACTTTAGGCTGAGTGATAACAGTTAAATTAGGAGTTCAAACTCTTTTTATGTCTACAAATGAGATTGCATAGTTTTGAAAATAAGTAGGACTGTATAAAGCAATACTCAGATTCACATTCTATTTATTCCAAAGGGAAACAGCTTCCAGTAAAAAAAACAGGGGGAAAAGAGAACAAATTTTTTTAGTGGCTATTGGATGGTGTTCAAGGAAGGTTCTAGAATTACGTAATACAAAATTGAAAAAGCATATCCTTACAGTATTTACTTATTTTCAATATAAAGTCAAAAGTCAAAGGGATTTTAGCCTCATATACATCACAGGGAAATTATACATGTGAACACATGGCCAGTAGCATTCACATTCTTACAGGTTTGTAATTTATCACATCAGATATCAGAAACTGAATAGAGTATTTTGCAATCACAAGTTTACAACTGTGACCTGATCAACGACTCTGTGATGTCCACCCTGAAATAAAAGTTCCTGTTTAGGTCAGCTATTATCTTCAATTTTTTTATCATCTTTTCCCCAAAGCTCCTGCTGAAAGTATACAGACCTCCATTGTCAGGCAGAACTGACTGTGCTATCAACCTTTGCTTCTAGTTACATATCCACTACAGTGACTATGCATATGTGATAGCTGAAGTTTCTTCATTGTAAACTTACACACTATTCATGTTAATATGAAATTTAAGTGCTCTGATACCATAAGTGTACAGGCTTGATAATTCAACTATACTTCTCCCCCTGCTTTTGTTTCCACTAACAATTCATTCCCTTCCACAAAGATAAATGCACAATTTGAAAACGGTGGAATTACAATAGGGTTTAAATCACTAGTTTGATTACAATGCCTTTATAACAGAGGTAAGCTTTAAAGCAGCCCATCTTCCTCATGGATCACATCCAAATATGCTGATGTTCTAAGTCCCAAAGTTGATAACATTCATCCATTGAAAGAAGTTATTTCCCGGAATGAATCTCTTTGTTGCGTTTTAGCTTTTTGCTTAGTTAAATGCTTGATAATGCTTTAAAAAATTGATCCTTTAGGATTGCTTTGGATCACAAAAAGAACATTAGTTCATTTTTATCTCTTCTTGGCTATGTAGGGCAATTAGCACAAAGTCTTGGCAGACAGTTCTGCCATTCAGAGTGATTGTTAAAAAGGTATCATGGGAATATCACCAAGCTTTTACAATATGCATATGATGCAAAAAGGCAATTCACTACATACCGCTGCAAAAAATCATTTATCACCAAAGCTGTCTGGAATACGTTCAGCAGCCATCTGCCAATTAAAGAATAATCTGCTGCTCATCTGCAGCAGACAACACCTATTTGGCTGGCAAGCAGGCAGAGAGCAGAGGCAGCTAAAAGGTACTGTTGCAGTTAGGAGGGCAGTTAGCTCAACTGGGAATGTGAAGGAGACCCAGAAACTCTGTCCTTTACAGCCTCGGACTATATGACTGTGTTGGTTACAAGCTACAGGGTTCTGTCCTCATGACTGGCTGGAAGAACCTTTCCCAGGGAGTCAGAGCCTTTGGCTATGGCCCACTCCAAAGGAGAGAGGCTGCCGTGCAGGACTGGGGCCACAGGGAGGGCCTGATGCTGCTTTCTGGAGATGGAGCTGCTGGTGGCCTCACCTGCAGGCGCTGACCTGTGGCTGAGGCACTAAGTGGCCAAATACTGGAGCTGTGGGAGGAGACGAGCAGACCGGGTAGCATTGGGAACAAAGGTCCTTCTCTGCCCTCAGATGTGAATTTGCAGAATCAGTATAATGCCCTAATAGCCAAGGAAGGGGAACTAGTTCTCTGGGGACAATTCAAAGTCAGCTGAGCCTGGAACACTCATTAACACCAAGAAGACAGGCCAAATGATGGAGATTCCCATCTGCAGGGCAGGAAGTTGATCAAAGTTGCTGTCATGGGATTCTTATCACTTGCTGGCAGACCAGATCGCCAGGACTTTGCAGAGAGGCTCCTACATCCCAAATAGCTCATTCTCACTGTTCATGAGCGTAAACACCAATGACACCACAGAGACATGGAACAAAGTCAACAAGGAACTGCAGATTTCTGTGGCCAAAGTTGGAAGACATGAGAGCCCAAATGCTGCTCTTCTCAAGTTGTACAGGTGTCTGAGAAGGGTTTTGGGTAGGAGCTGATGTCTTCTGCAAGTTAACAGCTGGCTGCATAACTGTTGCTGTAGTTGGTGCTTTGGCTTTTATAACTATGGTCATCTCTATGGGATATGGACTGTTAGCAAGAGATGGGATTCCAAAAATAGAAGCACAGAGATTTTTCTGGACAAATCTCTGATCAAATTCCAGCTCAAAACTCCAGACCTCAGAAGAGTTTGGCCCTTACAGTACTTATCATCATGCTCTGTGATACAGAGAATGCCCAGTTTCAAATCACTCCTGCAACACCTCACATATATACATTCTCTAAAAGTGCCTCTGGATGCAGAATTAGCATCTGCTCCCACAGTAATATTTGTCATTTATACAAAATAGAACAATCAGGAAAGCAACAAATACTGAATATAATCTTGTGGTTACTGCCCACACTCAGGACAAGAGGGAACAATTCTCAGGACCAGAATTAATTATACAATGGAACAGCTCAAACAGGAACACTTGAAAAATACTGGATATTTTGTATTCTCCCCTCTCTCACCCTGAATATTAGAATATTATTCCCCCCTTATTCCTAGTCCATTTTCTTTTTTCTCCCCAAATTATATAGCTGCCCCCAAAGTTTCTGATCTGTGCAAATATAGCTCATGAGAATTTCAGGCATTTAAAACAATTTCCATCTCATAAGTTTCTTGAAATATTCCTTATATAGCCTGATATAACTGAAAAATATCACGTGGAACTCTCTCTTGTATTTTACAATGAGGAAATATGAGTGATGAGGTTAACTATGAAAACACAGAAAGTCTTAGAAAATGACAAATGCTGATCTAGGTAATTGGATGCAAACACTAAAATGCCTTCTGCAAAGCACAGGTGAAAACAAGCATAGGTAATTATTATATTTTGGTTCCCATCCCTGTAGCTATAAAATTCATACCATCAGGATCATGAAATTGGAAAATAAACTTATGTTCTAAATCAAAGAAACAGGGCTTGGTCTGAACTCCACGATTTAGAAGACATGGTATCACAAACAACGTTAATGTTCTTTGACAATGTTCACAAGCATTAGAAAATTGAAGTCATAATGAAACTGCAGTTAACTCACAATCTCTGGCCCTAGGATGTACATTGTTGATGTGTGTATTTTGGAAGCCCCATCTGTTACAAGCCAGGCTTTATATACTGAATAATTGCTAAATTCCAAGGAGACCAGGTGGCAAGGCAAATTAATTTGGAAAGAAATAGAAAAGTCATGGGGGAGGGAGCCGAAAAATTGTAGGAGAAAGTTAATTCAGTATTTTCTGAATGTACTGAATGAGGACAAGAATAAAGAGAGAAAGAAAATATACAACAAAACATAGAAAGGAAGGGGAAAGGTAAGAAAAGAAGGGACACTTTCACATCAAGACATGTTTATAGACTTATTTCCTGGACCACAAGAAATGATAATGTAAGGGACATGAAAAACCCTGATGATTTTACCATGCAATTTTTTCTTCAAGAATATTCATGCTCTCAATAGTTATTCATATATTTGAAACATCAACCCACAATGCCATGTGTAAACCAAATCAAGATTAGTCTTCCTTTTTGTGAATGGTTGAAAATGGCTCTAATGTGGAAAGGAGAAGGGAAGAGAGTAAAGGAAAAAAGCAAGATCTATTTTAGGTTCCCAGTCTGAGTGGCACACTCCCAGTTTTTCATGGGAGAAGCACTCACAGAAAATTAACCAGATAGATATAAACTCCCAAATTGCTGCTACAAACACAGGGAGCCCTCTGTGCAAGAAATCTCTGGCAAGAACACAGGGAACCATAAAGCTGGATTAGGTTTCTTTAAACAGCAGCTGGTGTCAAATACAGTTCTGTTGTCCTACTGCTTATGTGCTCCTATTACCAGCAGTAATAATTACCAGACAGAGGTGTTAGGTTAAACTCATTTAATTAAAACTTTGATTATTGTGCTAGTCTTTTGAATCTATATAAAATCTAGATCTATTATATATAAAATCTAAATCTAAACATAGATTGCCTAAGCACAGAAGTAAATATGTAACATAGCCGTAAAACCAGTGCAGAGGCCTATGACACCTATAAATTACAAGTGCACTACTCATAGTAGAACTATTATTATCTTGCTTTGAATCCAAACATAGGCATTTAAAAACTGTGAAATCAACCATAGCACAGAAGAATTTATTAGCACTGTGATATAATAGCAAAATGCAATGTATACTTAGGTCATATTATTTTACTGAATTATGTGCTCAGTGTGACCACCAAAAGAGCAAACTGGTTTGAGGTGACACTCAAGTAAGAGAAAGTTACCAGGCCAGAAGCAAGATAATCACATAAGTAAAACTGACGCCATATAGGTAAGACATCCCGCTGAATGCACAAGGATTACTGACAAGATCCCACAAAGCCCCAGAAAAACCCAACCAAAAAATCCCCAAGTATCAAATAGCAGTAGCAATATTAATAGTATCAGGAAGAGAGTAGACTCACATTTTTGGGAGACAGGCAAAGCTGTCACAGTAATCATCCTGACTAAGCCTATCAAGGACAGTTACCTTCAGTGATAACTGCATGACATCCACTCCATAGTTAGTTCAGGCTATAACTCTCAAAAACTAACTGTCCTGTATATGTAGATATGATGCAATCATACTGCATAACAACTAGCAATGAGAATGTAGTGTGTTATTAATAAATTAATGTAGCAGAATTTAGTTTATAAATTTAAACCCAGTCAATTTTATAGGTTTTCTAATTGTTCTGATCACAACAATCTCTACCTGACATATATATTGTTGTAAAAATGGGCACCTGCTGAAAAATATGCCTCAGTCCTCACTTCTAGATCATCTGTTTCCAGGTTTTCTACAAACAATTAATTTCTTTTTTTTTTCTTTTCTTTTTTTTTTTTTTTTTTGTGTATCAGTGTAGTTCAGGACATCAGAATTTGTCACCACACAGCATTTTTAGAATGCATGAGCTGCATGGCTAAACATGCTCAGCTTGCTGTCTACCAGGAACCTCATGGCATTTACCTCAGACCTGTTCCCCAAACAGTTTGTTTTTAACTTGTACAGTAGAAGCTTTTAGTCCACCCCAGATGCAGGACTTCGTATTTCCCTTTTTTCAATTTCATTATATTCCTTTTGTGTATTCCTCCAGCCTGCTGTCAAATATATCAACTGGCTCCGCCAATTTGTTGTCATCTGTAAACTGGAAGAGAGTACATATCTTATTTTCTTCCACATCATTGATGAAGATATTACTTGCCCGTGAATAGAGTATACCACATTAATCACTATCCTCTAAGCCCTGTCACCCTAATAGTTCATCCACCTGGTTGTCTGCCCATTCAGACTGTAACATCAGAATTTAATGCAATAATATTTTGGCATGTAGTGTTGAAAATCAGGATAAATTACTTCAGCTGTCCCTGTTTCTTCTAAAAACCTGTTAATTTTATCAGAGAAGGTATTCAGGGTGGTAATGCTTGATTCACCGTTAATAAGTCTGTGCTGAATGATTCCAATCACCTCTGTCTCACACGACCAAAAATGCACTTTGAAAAGGCTTGTTCCATTGCTTTTTCAGGAGCCAAGTGAGATTGATCAGCTGTGGTTCCCTGGTTCATTCTTCAGGTCGTTCTCACGTATTTCTGATCCAACGTATGTTTTCCATTAGCTGACAGGAATGTCCCCTCATCTCTATGACTTTTCAAACATTATAGGAGGCAACCTTGCCTGAACATCAGTTCTCTCAGCACAGTTGGATTCAGCCTGGCTGGGCCTATGAGCTTTTAAAGGTTAAGTTTTCAATGATCCATGACTTTATCCTCCTTTTAATTCAGATGCTGCCCTGTATCTCTTGTTCTTCCCACAGGGGATAACTCAGGAAAACAGTTTTGGTCTGATGTTTTAGGCTGGTTTCACCAGCCACTGATGGCATTATCTGTGTGTGTCTGACATACCAATTCCCCCAATAAATTTTCAAACCATTTGACCATTTTTAAAGAAATATAACAGAATGTATATACTACATATTTCAGTAAAAGGTAAAAAAGTGAATTAAAAAAATTATTCCCCATAGCTGAAGAATGTACTTTCATTGTGTACGACTATAATAGTAGTGACCAGAAAGCCTATTTAAAAGGCTGACTCTTGAGTTTTCTTTTGAGTATTCCACAGAACACAGGTGCCAGAGGTGCAGCCATAAGAAATCAAAATTCAAAAGTTCTGATGCCTATAAAAGTATTTCTTTGAACATATGAGTCATATGAATCAGCTGTGTCATACATCAAACTACTTTGTAAGTAATTCTCTGTCCCAAGTGGGTAGATTTTATTCCATGGCCTTGCTCTTCATATTTTATATAGGTGATCAGCTTACTGGGCCAGATTTTGGATGGCTTATTTATTCCTATTTCTCGTGTTCCTTTTCCTCTGTACAACCATTGCTATGTTAGCAAAACAGTTAATTCTAATACTGTCTACCTTCCTTAAAAAATCTTTACTCCCCAACCAGCTTAGAGTTGTCCCATGGTAGAAGTCCTCCTGCAGTGGCTGTGTGACGCCACCTTGATGAATTCTACTGCCTTGGCAACAGCATGCTTTGTTATTCTGTCGGCCTTTTGTTGCCCAGGATCTACTTCTACTCCCCTTTTTCTTCTCAATTTTTTTCTTTCTTGATAAATGTTAGATTGGATACTTTCCCTGCCAATACCTGTATTACTGACTGGAGTTTTAAGAGTAAGGTGTGCAGAGTACTTTGTTTGACTTTTGAGACTTGGCTCCACCTCTACTAGAACAGGAATACATGTGAACTGTTTTAATTAAAGGTTCAGTTGCTCTTCAGACATGTGAAATGCTGTGTTCCCATACACAGACATATTCTTTGTCTGGACCAGAAATAAAAGATATCAAACAGCAGATAAATATCTGATTTGTAAGGCGTAACTGGGAGTAGATAAAAGTACATGAAAGACCACACTAATTCAAATCAAGGGCCTATTTATCTCATCCTTCTGTCTCCAACAGTGGCTTCAAGTGGACCCTAGGGAATAAGAAAACCAGAGAGAGCCTAAACACATAACTGTCAATTTTCCTAGATTTTTACTATTTTCATATTTCCTGAGTGTCTTCTTGTCCATTTACTAGCTTCCTAAAGATGCCTTTTCCAAGTGCTTGTCAGATCTGCCCTTAAACACAAATATACCCTAAGTATAGGCAGCATCCTTTAAAAAGGAGTTTCACAGAATTTGTGCTAATGATATGAACAACTGCCTAATTTGTTTGGGGGGGTCCTAAGGTCCTGCTTCCTATTTTAGAAAGGACGGAGAGTAATCAGACCCTGCTAAGTCTTATGTTTTCATGCACAGGAGTCCCTCTGCATATTTCTCATCAGCCGTGTTGCCCACTCTGAACTGTTTGCAGTTCTCTCATATCTCCTTTGAGACTGAGAATCCAGAAATAAATATTGTACTCAGGGGGAGGGGGAACCATGGATTTTGTATGACAGCACAGGTATCTTCTGTGAGTTGTCTTTTCCTTTTTTCCCCACTAAGTCTTAAGAATAAATTCTTAACAGGTGCAGTCTTTAAGGAGGGAAATAATACAAAGAGAGAAGAAAGGACTGACATAGAGAGAGTAACCAAGCCATGCTACACTGCAGCATAAATCAAGTACACCCCCTGTATTTCCAGTATTTTTTTAATGTTAACAGTTCAGATCTAACCATTGTTTATTTATGTATTTCTCCAGTGCCCAAATTATCCCATCCAATTCTTTGGGCTGTTTTTTGCATCTTTGGCAAATGTCTCTGGAACTGGTCACCACCTGATATAGGATACTAGAACAGATGGACAAGAAGTCGATTAAGATGTGACATCTCAAAAATGGATATGCAAGTGCTGCAGGATGGTACATTTACTTATGCCTTCAGCATCTTCAGTTAATTAAAAAGACTTTAAAAAATCTGTACTAACCAAACTTTGCATTCCTTCACCTCAAAGTTAATTTCCAACTTTAAAGTATTTTACATCACTTTTATTCAGAGTTGATGGAATATGTAAAAAAAATCTTAGAAAATATGGAAAATAAGCTACTGTTGGAGATTAATTTATATCACAGTTCGGGGTAGCTTTCCTATCACAGCCTGAAGACTAGTCAAATTAAATTTTTCAAGAATAGAATAAGAATGAACTTACAGGGCAAAATTTGAGGTACATTTTACCTCCCAGGAAAACATGAAAAGGTGATGATCAAAGAAACAACCAATGGAGAGGCATATAAAGGTAATTGTTTCAACTTGTGCTTTCAGCAAAACTTCTGAAAACAGTTAAGACATTATTGACCGGATAGCCTACCTTTGACATCAAGAATTTGAGCAATATTCAGGCTACTTAAAATTCAGGCTACTTAAAATTCCCTACTTTGTTGACTAATACTAGTATTGCCACATTTAGATGTTGGAGTTAATGTCAAGAACTGCAGTCCTTCAAACTTTCATACAAAACTTATCTGCACTCTGCTTGCATTTTTGAGGCAAAAAACAGACTTGCAGTTGAAGTCCAGGATATATTTTTCATACTTTTACAGGGAGACTTACTCATATGCAGCAATAAAATAAAAGATAGGACTTCTAAAGTGAGACAAATTCTAACTGACAATGTAGCAAAAGAGTGTTTATAATTTTTCTGATATAGATTTATCTGACTTGTGCCTATTCTTTTAAATCACAGTCCGTATTCAACTCAAGGATTCTGCAAAGGGCCTAACTCAGCTTTTATTTTAAAGATCTGAAAATATTGTATTTCATAATAGTCAAAAATATGTTACAGACAGAACAGAATGCTCTAAAATGGGAAATGTATACTGAAGAAAACAAATAATACTGAAAATTAATTTAAGAATTTTTCTTACCAAGATAAGAATTTTAAAGGAAAAAGCCCAGACAAAACTGACACAAGTAACTGCCTTTTCAGAATCAAGGAACCTAAAATAGTTCCTCAGAGTTTCAAGTAATTCCAGTTTTAGAAAGTAATTCACCTTTTTATATAGCTATACATTTTATGTATGTATACGGGTAGTATGCACATATAGCACACACAGACACATGTTTCAAAAACAGATCGAACAGCAATTCAGGCTCTTGCTGATAAATGACTGCTATATTAATTTTTGCTATATGTTCATATTCCCTTTGCCCATAAGTACTGAATATTTTTTCTTTAAAGGAGGTGACTGACTGTTAAAGCATTTTCTGCGGCAGTATTCCTGAAACAGTACTGTATTTTCATATTTTGTCATAGGAGAATTTTTCCATAATATTTGCAGTATTTCAAGTGACACAGTCATTGAGTGGAAAAAAACAAAAATTAATTAATGGGAACATATCTATAAGGTCCTTGCTCACTCAGGACCAGAGCGTTCAGAATAAGCATTCTTATCCTTTTGACATCAAGAAGTATAAAAGTTCTGAGAAACCTAACAAGAAGGTATTTCTCATAACAATGGTAATAAAAGTGTAGTGAAAAAAGGAATAAGAAAGAGGAGAACGTATTTGTATTTGAAACAAAATCAGTGTCCTACATCCCCACTATTATGTCACATACTCACAAGCACCAAGAATTCAGACACAAAAATGTGTATACCAGGGTGATCAAAGAGAATTCCAGGTTTTAGGATGCCTTTTAGTTGGATACTCTGAAAAGCACTGAGCAGATTTGTTGTGATCTTCATAACCTGTTATCTGGATGCCAGCACCACCTGCCATTCTTACAGCCCTTCTGCCATTCATATTGCTATTCTGACAGAATGACAGATTGTTCATTGTGTCATTCAGTGTCCTGACATTCATACCACTCTGAACATTTCACTGTGACATACTATCTGGGACAGAAGCCTCTCCAATGGCTATCCAGGAAATCTAGCCCACAGCTCTAGAATGGCAGCTCCCTGTTTGCACAGGTGTTAGAGCATGGATGCATAAAGCTAACAGAAACCACACATTAGTTTCATACTGATACACTGCCTAACTATCTAACTGGATTATGGGTTATACACTGCAGCAAGATCGCTGGTGGCCAGTTTTGAAATCGATGTGCCTAGATTTTTGTCTTCTAAGAACACATTTCAAAAGGTCAGGGGGATTTAAAAGTCAACAGAGCAAAGTTGTATTAGAATAGAAACTGGCATATTTAGTATTTCAAAGAGAAAAATCTCAAAGCAATTAGGTAAAAAGGAGTGACACCGAGAACATGAATACCTCTCCTTCAGCACCCTCTCTCCTTGCAGGAAGATGCTTGATAACAGTCCAGTGGCTCTCTCAGTCACCACTAACAATGTACACTCTTTTCAGTTCCTGCAAAGGTTTCTTCTGCCTCGTAAGACCAGGTTCTCTATTCCCTGCTCCTCTTTACAGTCTCACAGGGTAAGCCTGATCTGCAGGATCTCATGTCATTGCTCTTGCTCTCACTTTCTGCCTGCCTTTTCTACCTCATATGTCTGGAACCTTTCCCCTAGGCTGTGTCCATTTCACAAGCAAAGGAGGCCCTCACAAGACGCAGCTGATCCAGGGAGGAGATGTGCAAACTAAAAAACCAAATAAAACAGATACCCGCTGTCACAAAATCCAATCCAAATGTACTACGTACCTAAAGAAATGCATGGCTCCAAAGGACTGACATTATTTAAGTGCAACTACTCCTTTATAAGTCACAGCTGGCTTCAGATGAAGGCTGAGTTGTGATAATCAGGTCTGGGACTACACAAACACAGTAAAGAACAGCAAGGCCAGATCTCCTGCTTTCTCCCCGGCTGAGCAGCTCAGAGAAGTGCTTAATTACACAGACAAGCAAAGACACACACATCTTTTACGATTCGTTTGATTTTACTCACTGTGCAGTTTTCTCCTACTATGCCTGGCTCCCAGGAACCTTACTTTAAAACATATGCTTGAAAACTGTAACCTCCAGGAGCAGCAGAGAGAGGGAAGGTGATAGCAGAGGAGGAGAGATGACCACAGAGAAAAAAGATCAGTTTGGCAATTTAGCTACCAGAATTTTTCCATACCAATTAATGATGGAAAGCTTATTACCAAATGGAATTATCTCTATGTAACAGGGTGACATGTTCATTGATAATAATGAAGAAATTCAGACCATCACATAGAATACTTATAAACATTTATGCAGAAATCTTTTATGACTGACTATAGTGCTAATGAAAAAATTTGAGCAGTTTCCCTGATTATATGTCTTAACCTATCAGGAAAAAAAAAGTATATTCACAGTTCTCTCTTTATCACAATATTACTCATATTCAAGCATAACTGGCAAAATATTTCATACGTATGATTTCAGTCCTGTATCTACCATTATAATCAATTATTTTAAATCTTCCTCATGGCTGGAGCAACTTCAGAATGATTCCTTCCTCCACCTGGTAGTAGACAACTGCTATTACAGAGCAAGGTGAGAATTCAAAAAGCGCAGTATCTTGTCACTGTGGTTTGTAATCCTTTTGCAAGACCCAGTGCAGGAAAGAGGTCAGAGCAGAGCTGAAAATGAAAGAGGGACATTGTACTGCATAGGCTTTTAGGGAAGCCTCAAATTCAAAAGGAGAAATGCAGTAAGAATCCTTTTATTTTTTTCCCCCTCCCGACCAGAATGAGCTTTCTACATCATACTGACAAGTCCTACAAAGAAATGGGATCAGGGATTTCTTTTTACATCTCAGTTTCCTGTGTGTAGCTGCAATGAGCAAAGTTAAGGAATGCTGAAAACCTACTCAGTCTACAGTCAGCTTATTTCAGAAGGACAAGAAATGGGATTTAGCTTCTAAAAAGTCCACAAAACTCTTCATTTTAAGACTCCACATATAAATCATCTTGGTGCAAAAAGAACAATGAAAAAATGAATAATAATTCAACAGTCTAAAGATTAATACTTCATGTGCTTTGACCTGAACAATCCTCATTAATGGATCTACTTTTATTATTCTGTTAACATCAGAGCTTATTGGGTTCTCAACATTATTTTGTAAGCTTGCATATTTAGAGTTTTTGATAGGATGATGATCCTGTAACAGTGGTTTGAGAAAATTTGGCTTGTATACAAATTGCCAATCAAGTCAAAAGCTCTTGTTCTCTACAACTCATAAATATAGATGGCACTCGAGGATATAATAGAAAATGTGCTCTCCACATTATCATTGGATTAGTTCAACTTCATATTTTTATGTTTTTGCAAAGTAGAAATATTAACCTGAACACACAAATTAGTACTGAAAGTAACATTTAGCAACCTGTTTTACTTAGAGGAAATTTATAATGCATTAATGTGTATCATAATTATTCAATGTATCCTAAGACACAGAATGAAGAGAAATGGAAATAGAAATTGCATAATGTTTAAAAGGATGCTGAAGTTATCGGATAAAACAAGAGAAATTAACAAAAAAAAAAATTGGTAAATGGGAGCTGAAATGTGCAGTGATTCAGTTTTTCTTAATACAGGTGTATTAAGCTTCTAAAGTACTTTAGCAATCCAAAATAGCAAGAAAAATACTGTGAGAAAAATCAGAATATTTCTGACAATAACAAGAAACAAAGTTCACTTTTTTCCCCCTGTGAATTCTGGGTTTTTTATTTAGTAAGGGACCTGCACTACTTGAAATTTATCTTATTTTTTCTCTATTGTGTTCCAGAAACACTGGTTAGAAAATTGCTGGTAAAAAATTTACTGGTATCATAATTCAGTATGACACAATCTTTGGTCATTCCAAAATATTAGGGCATGTTGGGAAAGAATGCATGAGAAGAAATTATGGAAAGACATACTTCCTCTCCTTACTCTGCCATGGTTTTCTTAATATATGTCCTGTGCTATTCTCACTGCAGGTCCCTCTAAGCTTGATAGTCAGCTTTTCAAACATCTGGAATAAGGATCTGGACCATGCAAAATTGATCAAACAGAACTGACTTGTTGGCCAGTGGCACATTGTGATTGTAACACTGTAATTCATCAAGAATCAATTTTCTTAATCTCTGATTGCAATCAATTTTTTTATCTACTGATGACCTGTATATTTTAGAGCAACTCTGAAGTTCCTCCACAGTTTTCTCAATTATCCCACTACTTTGTATGTAATATCTCTCAAAATCAAAATGCCAGACTTTCTAATTAGTCAAAATTTAACGTATATATTTGGCACAAATGAAGACAGAAAGACCCTCTCGAATAGGTTAACAATTCTAATTTACTTCTCTCTTATGTTCAGCCTGCAGTCTGGATGCAGTAATTTCTAGCTGACAAGACTTTTTTTACTGCCAGCTCAGTGTATTCCAGATTATAATTATGCTGTAATAACAGTCTTTTTGAACAACAGGATTTAGAGCACCAGATGCAATTTCTACATTTTCTGATATTAGCATACAAATCAATATAAAACAGAGCCAGCAATTTGTTTTTGCATTTTCTATATCACTCAACATCAGACTACTTACTGCTTGAAAAGATGGAGGGGAGAACATTGCATTCCATATCACTATCATGAATGAGCTAGGTGCAAAAACCGTGAACCATGTCCTCAAATGGTAATTCTCAAAACTCCTATCATACTATCCATAACTTATCCTTGGACAGACTCCCCAAAACCTATTTACTTGAATTGAAAACAGAAGGAAAACCCACTGGATATCTTTACCTTAATTTCAGGCTCTCATTACTTTCACATATAATATGAACGTAACCTTTTTCAGTGCAAAGCTTAGAGTGTTAAATTGCTAGAGGCTTGTTCTCACCTTAAGTCAGGGAAACAGACGTGTCTAGCCACAGAAAATGTTGTAGGCTATGCGGCATGTTTCTGGAATAAAGATCATTGTGCTGCAAAAATTAATTCCTTACAATTAAAGGAAAGAAACTGGTGTTTGCAGGACAAGTTAAACTTGACCAAATATAAAGAGTTACAGCTGGTCAGATACATACAACCTCTGTATCTAGACAAGCCCAGGAATTCTTGCAATATAGTGTTATTGATTTAAATTTCAGTCTCACAAATCTACCCTGAGAACGGATGTTCTGCAATTCTATTTAATTATCTTCAGGCTAATTTTGCATTGTTTCTGCTGTTAAACCTGAACATTTTTAATTACCAGGAATGGCTCCTGCTAAGTTGTTTTGGTTTTTTTTTACTTCATAAGACTTCAAAATATATATAATCAATTAGCATTTAAAATTTCTCCTGAGTAACACAAATCAAACCAATTCACAACATTAATCTATACTTCCCAGTTCAAAAATCATCTTTAGTTTGAGAAAATACCCATAGTTCCTCAGCAATGTAGCATTGCAGAAGGACTTTAAAGAGAATTGTTTGTGATAGCAGGAATGTGAAAAGTGAAGTAAAGGTAATCAACTATCTGAATCTTTGGTTTAATGACCAGAAGAATGCAAGTACTTTAATCATTTTGATGCTGGGACTTTTCTTCTAGATCCTGAATTTCCAACCTTTATCAAAAGGAAGACTAACACAATTACAGCCATTGATATTTGAAAGTTATGTTTAAAGAACAGAAGATAGACATTTCTGTGTTTTTAGTTTCATTTGCTAATTACTAAATAACTAGTGTTGTATATAAACACACGAATCTCCATTACAGCTGAAACTGAAGAGCTGCATAGCCCAATATCTTATCTCTGAAAACTGCCAGAAGCAGACATTTAGGGAAAAGATATAGTAACATTTATTACTTTCTATTCCTGTGGCAAATTAAGCCATATATTACCCATCTCAGCTAATATTTGGTAATCTCCTATCCAAGTTCCTTCAGAAATCCTGTGCAAATACCATTTGGTTTCAGACTTTGTAATCTGATTTTGGATAAAAACAGTAAAATTATTTTTATCCATTTTATTAATTTGCTTAGAAATGTTTTGTTCTGACACTTCTATTTGACACAGTTCCTCCAACTTTTCCAGAGAAAAAAAATACACTACTGTAGGAAAGTCCAGTAATACGCTGTGGTGAATGGACTTTTATCTTCTGTGCATGCTTCCTCATCCCTGTTAGCCATGAACCTTGCATACTCTCCACCTTGTTTCTGTGTCTGTTGTGCTCAAAGAGCCTTATGGTTAGCTTTAACACCTCTGGCAAATTGTGTTGAAAAATATTCCTTGATGATTTATTATGATTTTAAGTTACCACAGTTTGCATTCTTTCCTATTTTATTCACTTTGTCACACAAATGCTGCTATGTACACATATATAATATAATAAAAATATAGTCTTAGTACAATGCTGGTACTCCTGCAGATGGAGCAGAATGTTTTGATCTTTATTTAACATGGTTTTAATCCAAGAATAGCACATTCCTCTTGGATTTGAAACAAGCTGTGCTTTTTTAATTTCCTCTTTAATTTCTATGTTTCTTTAGTGGGGACAGAATCCCTACTCCACAAATTCTACTGTTTTCTATTGTGGCTGTTGATGACTTCTTTAGGAAAATACATGTAATGGAAAGGGCATCCCATTTCATGCTATCCACTGGTTTGAAAGGAAATGCCTTTGTGTGAAAAGAAGTGATTTTAAACACAGATAATCAAACAGTAAATGGAAGTCAGATAGTAGACCCGGGATACAAAAAGATATGGAAAAATACTGTGTAAAGAAGTAAATATACAAAGCATTAATTTATTCTGTCTCATTTTTACTTATAAAAGCAGAGCTTGTTTTTGTTTGTGTCAGGACCAAGCACATGTTATCAATTATAACACACTATAATTTTGTTTGTGAATATCACCTGGCAGACCTGGTAGGTTTTCATCACCCATGATCCTGTGCAAGAATCTTCACTTGAGGAGTTCATTGCTCTTCTTCCACCTATTGGATATAAGCATATACCCTGAGCTAATCTAACAATAAAAGCTTTCTGCTTCATTGAATTCTGCAAATGCTGAACTAATTTCAGTTCAAGAATGCTGTTCTTGCTTTGTTCAAGTTCTGCTTTATGCTTTTTGAAGCTCATCTCCCTACTGTAACTGGAATGGGTAACCAACCCTTTCAACACTCACTAAGCCTCTGTCTTGCTCGTCGTTAGGAACAGTGGTGTAGAACTCCTCATTAGGGCAGGAAGCATTCAATGCATCATGCTGAACTTTCATTTGCACTGATCTTTGCTAAAAAAAAGATCAGTTATTATTTGCCTATAGTTCATCTTTGCATCGCAACAGGAAGACTTCTGCCGCTGTAAAGATAACTTCAAAAATTATGTCCTCACTTTGTTAGATCCTTCCATCTCCCACTGCTCTCCTAAAAGATAAATTTGGCTGGTGATTAGCAGATTTGCTTAAAGAGCAAGAAATCCAAGCACAGCTCAAAGTTCATCTGTATATTTACTGTGTAACCCAATCTGTTCTTCTGTCTATAAAAATCATGATAATAGTACCCACTCCTGTAAAGAACTTTAAAGCTTCAGATAAAAAATGCTATAAAAGCTAAATGCTATTATTAAAGCCTCCTCAATAAGCTGGGTATCAGCCAGAGGAACAGAAGGCTAGACACAATCAGAAAGGCTATACTAAAATGGAGGTTACTGTAAATGACAAAACATCTCAATTCTCACACAAACTTTTAACAAATTCCATCACCACTTTGACATGCATGTCATAGTATTTTTATAAATAGACACTGTCAGAATCTGTCAGTCCTCAGAGAGATTTTCTATTTTGGAAAAGAAAACTCTATTTAATAGAAATCCAGGGTTTGCAGAAGCCTTCCTGGACACCAGCACCTCAGTTTCAGAGTAGAATATCCTTGTGAAGCATCCCACAGGCTATAAACTAAAATCAGAGTTCTTGGTATAGCTACAGAGTTGGTAACCTTATACATTCTTTATTTTACCAAAACTGTGACCAGCTGAACCTCCCTGATCAGCCTGAAAAAAAGCTGAACCTTTCTCCAGTGTATTCTTTACTGCAGTCTGGGAGCTCTCTGTGCTTGGGCTGGTATTTAAGGGCTTGCCTAATAAATGCTCACAACACTATGACAACTTTCTCCTTGCAGACTTAAAGAGAATGGGAAGCTCTTTCCCATGACAGAACCCACCAAAAAATGGTTGACCTGATTTCAAGAAAAGCAAAAAGAAGTGACTATTTACATGGTGCACGGTGCTGTTGCACTACTTGCCATACAACATTCTGAATGACAAAAGTTTCCATAAATGAAAGGGGATTTGGATGGTTCAACACAAAAGAATCTGCTGAGGCTTACTAAACATGCAGAAATCATCACTGGAACGTAAAGCCCCTGTATTGCAAATTGCTGGAGGCTGACACAGTGTTTAAGGGTTATACCACGATACGTCTCCCCCACATTAGCCATTTATGACTAATTGCTGATGATGACAGGCCATAGAGCTACACAGACCTTTGGTTTTGGCCACAGCTCCACAACTCTGCTTATCAGTTGTGTGCTGAATCTCCTGGAAAGAGTCTGGGTTTTATAGTAATATGAAAAAGGTCCTGGAGACATGTGATGTTTTCCTTTAGCTATTTACAAAAACTACCCAGAAGCCTTTTGGTAGGCTCTTACTTTAGCTACATTATTGCTATTGCTATTCCCCTAGTTTCATTCAAATCAGAACTCAGGTTTGATAGTCAAAGCACACTTTCAGTAAGGAAGCCCTTCCTAAGGGCAGGAGGGACTAAAAATATCCTGCTTCCCAAAATGTATTTAATTTTTCAGGGCACAGATGTATTCTTTATTTCTCTATTATAATTTCAGTGATTATGAAATATTTAGTTTTCTTTTTTATTTAAGAATGCCTTGTTAACTGTGTTTTAGACCATAAACTGATTTATAAGTAAATAACAATTCACCCCACACAGCTAATGAATTCTCACAACTTCTCTACCTAGAGTCAGGACATGCATGGAAAGAAATGGAAACCTGCACATAAACTACAACAGCAGCTGTTGGTCTTTTTTCTGCCTCCATAGTAGAATATACTTGAATGTGAAAGATGTATCACTGTATTTTAAAAATTATTTCCCCAAGTCTAAATCACTTATATCCCAATGAAATGTATTTTAAATTTTACAAAACCTTTATATTAACAAAACAAACATTTATTTCTTTTCAGTAAATAAGTACAAAAAAATCTATCATGTCCTACCCTACCATATTTCCATTGGAAGTATTCCATTTTCAGTGCCCTTACTGAATGCACTGCTATGTGGTTTTTTCCCTCTCCTTTTTCATTCAGGATACAATATCTCATTTCCAGGAACACGTTCAAGCTTTATTCTAAATGTAGCATTAGTCATTTTTTCCCAGAGGCTTCCTAAAGGATCACTGCCTTGATCCCTGCACTGCACTGAGTCTACCACAAACAATAATGATGTTTTGCTCCAAAACACTTCTACTCACCTCCTCCCTCCAATTGCAAAGAGAGGTAGTACTTCCATACAGCAAAAAAGTGCAGGCTAGGATTCATCTATCCTGGGTGTTTTACGCAGTCAAGTCTCCTTCTGCCAGAATAGTTTTATTTCATTCCTTGTTGTGACCTGTTAGAACAGCACCTGGGAGCTGCTCATCTTTTGCTCTCATGGGTGAGCTTTGGTAACCTGCAGGCCGTGCAAGCAACCATTTGATCAAGATAAGGCAGGCTCCTGCATCCAGCTCTTAGTGTTATCTCAGGCTTCTGAATAGCATGGCAAAGCTCCCGTTTTACCCGTAGAGTTGCTCAGGCCATTCAGCAGCCTCTTCTGCTTGCTGCAGTACTGTGAAGGCAAAGGCTTGAGAAACAGAAATCCTGTGCTGGCTTTGCTCTTGACTGGTAGGATTGGGCTCTTAGGGAGAAGGGCCAATCCCAAGGTCTGACTGACCTCTGGGCTGGAGCCACTGATGAAGGTTCTCTGTGCTAGATTAAAATAATAGCCTTTTTTGATCTGCTGGGCATGCACTTGCAGACCCTTCTGAGCACACTGTATGTTTTATGTGCTTACATTCATTTTTCTGTCCACCAGTACTCCCAGGCCTTCTTCAGGAGAACTTCTTCTTTTACACTGATAGCTTTGCAAATAGGGCATTGTTCAAGTTGCTTTCCCCATTCCAGGCAGAGCATCCTGCTACCCACAAGTACAATGCTTCAAACTTCTTTTTGTTAAAGTTCATGTTATTTTTGTTGACCCAGCCTTTCAACCTTCTGACTTCTGCTCATAAGGCAGTTCTTCCTTCTGTAGTATCAACCTCCCCTTCCAGCATGGCATGATCTGCAAACTTGATAACTGTACATCCAATCCCATCATGAAGATTTTTTTATGAAGATTTTGAGTAATATCAGAGCCACTATCCACCTCTGAGGAACTTAATTTGCAACAAGTAATTTAATCTTTAAACAAAGGGAAGGCTCTAAAGCCTCCTCTAAAGCCTCCTCTAAAGCCTGATCCTGCAGTGATTGTTGAAGCCTTCTGGCCCCAGATATATAGATGTTTTATGGGAAATGTAAAGCCCTTTGAAATAGTCCTAAACCTTGCTATGTGTCTACACTGGCAGGAGAGACAGAAAGAATAGGAATAAATAAGAAGGGGATAATTAACAAGTGAAAGGGAGACAGTGACAGCTGTGGAGTTAGTATTTACCATTGTGGTGTTGGTGTGTTGTCCCTGAGGGTATGCAACAGTTCTTAGTTCTTAGTTCTTAGTTCTTAGTTCTTAGTGCTGTGCCAGGAATAAGAGTAGTAGCTGGAGAGGAAGAAGTCTTTGACCCCTTAGTCAGTCCTTGAGTTGCAGCATCCCTGTATGGGAAATACTTTTTGTCCAGGTGCAATTTCAAACATCTCATAATACATGAGAGTCAGCAGACACAGACCAAACATCTAGGCATTCTAGTCCATTTGAAAAGATTGGTATCTGTTATGGTGAATGAGTGATTGGCAAGACAAGGTATATGTAGGCTGGGGAAATATTGAAATTGGTATATTTTGAGAGCAACTTGCAGACCTTTGCCAACCTTTGTCATACTGAAGAAAACCAGATCACAAAGGGTGAAGAATTTTTCTAAATTATTTAAAGCCACAGATATCTATGTCAATTGACAGTCTGAGCTAGGAGAGTTACACTTCAAGAACACTCATCAAAATTACTGGAGAACCATTTGAGTGTAGCTTATCTAAAATGAAGGCAAGAAGAAGAGATGAAAAACAAGGTCTCAAGGTGGTTTTTTTATTATGTATTTTTTCTGAATAAGGTTTATTTTTACCTCAGACACAGTTTTGATTAAAATTAGCATTCTCAAATCGCCAACAGTTTTATTTAATATTTTATGAGACAGTACTTGACCTATGAGGGTCTTATTGTGTTTAAATTTTATAGAAATATGCAGCAAATGATGATCACTGCTGGCAAAATCTTTTCATCTACAACAAGAATGGGAAGTATGCCTGAAAACTGGTGCAGATTAGATTCTGATGACTGAGGAAGTTTAGTAGAGTATTTAAAGCTGTAGGGTAGATTTAGGATGGGCAATTTACTAGGGAGAGTTAAACAGTTGTACAATTACCAGGAACCCAACCTTAGTCAAATGCCTTTCAGCAACAGAGACGGTTCAAGCGTTGACAGCCTCCATAAACATCCATTAGTGTCTGCAAGCTCAAACTAATATATGTGTCAATATGACCTTTCATCATATGATATTTATATGAAATTTCTAAAATACATGCCAGAATTTGTGCATTCACTACAAGTGAAACAAGAGAGACTCTATATGGGCTAAAAAACTGTAAATGCCACCCTGCAGAAAGGCAGCTGTCTCTAGAAGACAAAAATAAAAAGACTGTAAAGAACAAGTGATGGTCCTTAAGTCTTCCTGGGCTAATGGAGAGCTGTGTCTACAAACAGCAGTCTTTAATCCAAACACTCATAAAGAGTTTCAAAATAGACTGTGACTTTATGTCTATATCTATCATGTTGCACAGATACATAGAGTAAGAGATGTCTTGGTGTGGTTTACATTAATATTTTCCTGGATATGTCTAAATTATCAGGAATTAGGCTTTTGTTTAAAATCATATTTTCCCCTGCTAGTGAACAGAATTTATGGAGCTAAAAAGGGAATCACACTCTTAAAAAAAAAAAAAAGGATGACTGGATTCCAGAATGACAAGCAACAATTAGAATTAATAACCTATCTACAAATTACCTTGTTTCTTGTGGGCAGTGCCTAAAGGGTGAGACAAATTTAACAGTCCAGGTATCATGAGCTGATCCCTTTTGACTGACCAGATAGGCATTTTTAGTTCAGAGCAAAGGTAATGTAGGGCAAATCAGTGACAAATCTCAATGAAAACACGTTAGCTCAGGTTTGCAATGAGCTTGCATGGCTCGGATGACGTGGGAATTTACTGCACTGATTGTTTCATCACATCGTTGAAGCATTTTTAATCGATATTTGAAAGGAAGAAGTGCTAGTTCTACAGATAATTCATTACTGAGATGAAAGAAGACAAAGATGACAACAGTTTTTTAAAGAAGTCTTTGTATTCTTCTGATCCAGAATCCATGAAAGGTTTGACTTTCTCATTTTTTAAAGATTCCTGACAAATTATGTTAGAGTTTATAGCTCAGAGCTCTGAATAAAAATTATTGAGGGAGTAATAATACATTATAATGGAAAATGGGCATAGAAATTACATTGGAGGGGGACTCTATGTATTTTTAAGATACTAGAAGTCTTTCTCAGTAGCAACAGTGCAATTCTGTGGTATTCGTCAGACTTGGTTTTGACTTGTTTCTCAGTGTTGTTTTAGAGCACTTTCTTTCTTACCCGCACATTTCACATGAGAGATTATTTTAGACACAGGTAATAAGCTTTAAAATCTCCATACTATCCTTGTAACGTAATGTAATGAGACTTGGGTTTATGCAAATTCTGACTCTCGATTATGCTTTATTCTTTTTACACCAAACTCAAGGAGCCATGAATACATCACAAGATGTTGATCCTCCAGTTGATTGTGCTTAAGCTGCCTATGGTACTCATCCAGAAACCATTTTCAATTATAGTATCAAGTTAAATATCCTGCAAGAAGGATTTTGGTTTATATTATGAAAGAAATCGAAAAAAAAAAAAAAGCTTGACACTTTGCACTATCATTTATATATTAGGATAAAAAGATTTACATTAAAGTGGAAGGAATTTACCAGTCAAATAAAAATAATTTTGGGTCCATCACCAGAGATGTTTAGATACTGATATCCTATAAAATAGATCATCTTAAGGCAAGTATTTTAAGACATTCAGGTTACCACTTCTTATGTCTCTGCTCGTTATGTTTTTGTATCCTGCTGGGAGGAAAAGTCTATACATACATCACTCCCTCACAGCTCTTCTCAAACTGTATTGAAAAATCTTCAGGAAAATTATGCAAAAAGGTATGATTGAGTTGCTACTACATTCAGTTGTAATTATATTCCAAAATGACCTTTACAACCACCACACACTTTTAAATTGTACATGGGTTCATTCATTAGTTCTAATGTGACCACGATATTCTGACATGTTGCTAAACCATGGTTATGGAAATTCCAGACCTCTTGATAAAAATATTTAGGTATTATAGAGGAAAGAGCAAGTCTTCATTTATGTGGATCTCAGAACGGTTTAGTGCCACTTGTAATATCAAAATTAGTTGATGAGCACAAGTTGGACATTTTTGTTTAATAAACAAGGAGAAAAAAACAGTCAAAATGAGAATAGTTGAAAGAGTTCTGCAGTGTTTAATGGCAGAAGTGGCTTTCCATTCTAATTAAATGCAAACATAATTAAATCCTGTAAGGTGGATTAGATAAACTGGATTTAGATAACATCTAAAAATTAATCTTTAGCAAGTACTCGCTGTCTACTTTTCATTCGTCGTGGAAACTTTTAGTTATTTAATCTCTCATTCACCTGAGATATGCTGGTATCCTACAAAAAGGCTACTGCAACTTTTTATTCCTTTTGACATTGACAAAGGGATTATGGAAAGAGAGAAGATCAATGTATGCCAATATTGTTTCATTTTTCTTTTATTGGAGCCAAAGGATAGGTTAGGATAAAATATTCAATTGACTCAAATGGAAGTGTAAGAGAGGTCAGGCAGGCTAGAAAAATCAAATATGAACATAAAGAATTGTATTCCTTAGCAGAGAGTTAGCAGAACTGTGATTCCAACCTATTATCTGTAAAGTATTTGGTTCTGCTGAAATCCTTACCTCTATAGCCATAACTTAGAGCAGATGTTAACTTTGAGAAAGTTACCCTGCAGAAGCTGTGTTATTTCAGAAAGCAGGAAGTTCCCTGCAAACATGTAATTCCCTGCCATTCTCCCAGTAACACATGAGCATAGGCTAGATAGAAAATAATATTCTAACTTTATAAGCATCAATGTAACTATATATTTTATTCTGAAGCTCACACAGTTAAGCTGAAGAATATGATGCACACAGAGCTCACTGAAGTCAAGGAAACTGCATTTCACTGGCTTTTCCAAGTACAGGCTCATCTTATTGCACTGTTTCACTACCAAGTGCATGAAAAAAATAATCAGAGCTGCCTGTTCTCCCTCATACATTATACTCTTGATGCCCTGTAATGTTAAACAGGACTAATGGCCATTTTACAAATTGCAAGGTGCATCTGTAGTAGGAACTTCATTTTGTATTTTTTGCTAACACCTAACTTGCACTGGATAGCTTATTGAATTGCACTTCAGACAGCTACTCCGACCAATAAAATGGTTTAAAACTTCAATAGAAACTATTGTTGAGAAATGGTCAATGTTACAGTCAAGGAGAATTGGCTGTTTATCTTTCAGGTGCCAGTGTATTTCCATGAAACAACAAATTTGTTGGCTCAAAGACCCTTTGCAGAGAAAAGGGCAAACTTGTCACCCAAAAGAAAGGGATGAAAAAGTGGGAACCAATTTTGAATGTATATTGCTACCATGAGAGTTGCAAATATGCATAGAAGAGAACAAAATAGTCATATCTTGCAGGAGGAATGAGGACACAATGAGCTTTCCAGCCTGACATGTTGAGATACTTCCAATTTACAAAAGGTGAAACCAGAATGGGCAGGGAATACATCACAGAAAGCCTGCCATTTGTTAGTGAATTCATAACTTCTGAGGTTATAATGCCATAAAGTGGGTGTTGTAAGAACATTCTTTGATAGGCATATTTCACAACCCCACCACCCTTCCCTTCCCCCCAGAACGTACTCACTAGAGAGTTTAAATTAGAGGATCACATCAACAGCAGGCTTGTCTGAAGCATAATGGGGAAGTGACCATGGCAGTCTGAAGTTTCAGGTATTGAACTCAAGACATAAAGCAGCCGGATGGCAGCGTGCGTATACAAAGTACTTACCACCTCAGCTGAACCACAGGAGCACACCCTAGAGCATAAAAGTAGATTGTGTGGAGCATGTTATGTTAGCAATATGGTATACCTAGCATCTGGCTTCCTGCAGAAGAAACATGGGTCATCCAGGGAGAGGCCTTGTCAAGTGGGAACAAATCAATGCAAAACTCTAAAGCCTATGGCTGCGTAATGGATCCAGTCTGCTACTCAGACACAGACTGATATCCAGAGAAGTTACCTTGCAAGAACCCCTTCTTAGGGAGGAATTTTATTTAAGGTTAAGTATTTATCTAAATATCTTCACCTATTTTCTTCTGCTGAAAAATGAGAAGGACTAAAAGGCTTTTTTATGGATGAAATATTATTATACTTACTTATTCAGATAAATGACACCTTTCTTTCTTTTCATATTTAAAAATCAGCGGTGAATTGAAATTTAAGGGACCTAGCAAAACTTTCAAAGGGTAAGTTGTTGCTTCACTAGATCATTTATTGTACTATCCATTTGGTATTCAAACTGTTTGAATATAATATGTCCATGGCAAATATTATAAAGCTGGAATTATCTGCAAGAACAACAGACTTGCAATATAACTGCCATCAACCCACAGCTCATTACAGGTTTAAAGCCAATGCCTGTATCTAGGCTTGGTCTTAAGTCCAACTTAAAGCAATAGTATTCTAACACACATCTTCAGAGATATAAATAAGTGCTTTGTTGTAAATAAGGCTGTGTGCTGAGGCCACTCAGTGCCTTGTTTGATCAGGCTTTAATTGTAATTATAGTAGATATATGGGCTTTTGATGTTCCTGGTGGACAAGATGAAAATGATGCATAATGTACTTATAAAGTATAGACAGTGAACATCTGGAAGTGTTAAGATGGAATCAGCTAGCTGACTATGATGAATCTTTTGATTTATGATAATCATATCTGCCAGAGAGTCTGGCACTCTAGGTACTATATATAGGTAAGATGAAAAAATGCTAATGCCCATGCTATGTGAATACATCAATTTGTGCATAATTTTTCACTTTTATTACTCTTTAGGCTAACTTCCAGATTTAAGGAGTTCTACATTTACTTTGATAAACTCAAAAAATTGTCAGAATAAATAAAAATGTCACATTCGGCAATATTTGTCACTAATACATTATTTGAACTATATTTATTGTTCTAATGCATCTTTCACAGGGCCTTAAATTTTATCATACTCTCTGCATAGCAGTAAAGCCATTTCCATTGCAAACTTGTAACAGTAATGGATAGCAGCCTTCCGGGGATAGACTTCTGAGAAATTTATTTCACCTCATGTTGCTCAGCCACCCAGCAAATGAATTTGTTTCCATGACAGATAAGGATTGCAGAGATCACTTTTAAAATTATCATTGTACACTACAGAACAGTAGTAGAAAAAAAAAAGGAGAATGCAGGACCTTACCATGTTTAAACGTTTCTTTAATCCTCCCAGTTCATGATGTAGAAGTGTGAAATATGTAATTTTTCATTAGCAATCATTAAGAAGCCTGAGAAATATAGTCTAGATAACCTTTTAATTCTACAAAGTCTGGGTGACTTTCTATTTATTATTTGTAAGATGCAAGTTGAGCCTGTTCTTCCAGCTGATATGCACTGAAATCAATAAACCTGGACTTCTGCAAAATATATTTCAACATCAATGTTGTTAATAGAGAAAGAATTACAACTCAAAGCCTGATTAGTGCATACACCTCTAGTGCAAAGATTTACAAAATAGGTTTATTTTGATACAATATGACCATCTATTGATTTGAATGGTCTATTCAGAATGCATGAGATGAAGTATAGATGTACTCATGGCTTCATGTTTACGCTATATACAGGTTGTATCATTAATACAAATACAAAAGACCACAAAGATGAAAACATCTCTATACCTGTGGAGGCAGTCAATTGGTTAGCCTACATTAAGAGATTTTTACACAGAAATGGCTTTCCTAACACCCTATGTGGGCCTTTCCTGTCTTTCTGAGTTGGTGGTTGTGCTTCAAAGCCCATTTTGGCAGCCACATATTAATGGCTTTCTGATGCTGTGTTGAATCATTGATCCTGCAAAGTGTGCAAGCTCTGTGACAATGAAAAAGGCATCATGTTGCTTCTTTCACACTTTCTCTTTTAAAAAGCAGAGAAAAAATCTTTAAGAAAATATTTTCAGTATTTTTCATTGAAGCACTTTTGAAAAGAAACCTTGAAAATAGCCCCAGAAAGAATGGGAGAGGTGAAAATCATCCCCTAAATTTCATATTATTATTGAAATTTAAGATATTTTTTAACATCTGCATTCCAAAATGCATGTGCATTAATTTAAGATGGAGTTTATAATTATAATAGCAATCATCAGCTTCAGAGGAAATAGAGTGTGAGGTGATGTAATGAAGCAGTTTGTTATTAATGCTTGGATCTAAGAGAAAGGAAGACTAAATTCTGTCTAAATTGAAGTAATGAATGAAGGATACCAGCTGCTGTCTTTGCTCACCCGGTGAGTGGGTCAGCAGGAGGGATTAGCTCCCCACAGGCAATTTGGACACTGGCTCCAAATGAGCATCAGTAAAAATTTTCCTGATGTTGATTCCTGCCAGAAAACCAAAGACCCAAGAACAGAAGTATTATGTAGATAAGCTTTAACACCATCTAGCTTGACCTATTTCTAGCCCAAGATAATTTTGCAACAGACTACAGTAAGAGTGTGTAGGTGCATGCGTGTGTGTAAGAAAAATATAATCTTTATTCCTTCAGTTATTCAGGTGCTGCAGGCCTAGTCTGGTATTGCTCTGAATGATTAGCCTTAGCTGTTCTACAACATTTCTAGTAGCACAGAAAACCCTTGGCTTAAATAAAAGCTGGGCTCTGTTCTAGTGTTTGTGTATGTGCATGCCACTTCAGTGATACCAGTGAAACGGGATTTGCTTATCTGTACACAGGCAAGCAGTGCCCAAAGTCTCTCGTGATTGTTCTTCCCATAAATCTTACTTTGTAGCATAATTTCAAACTATCCATTTTCGGTTCCAAAACAACAAGATTATGTTAAACTTTATTTTTTGTATGATTGCATGGTGCTCACCCTAGCTAATGAACTCCTTGCAAATTAGAAAGTGTGGGGGAATTAAACTTACAGATATTCAGGATGTGAATGACTTACACATGGGAAATGGTAGAAGAAGGGGCACCTGTCAAAAATCACATCCAGGGCTCTGCCCTGACAAAAACAAGAGCTGAAACCTCTGCAGCTCCAGTCGCAGCTTTAATTCACAGATTAGCCCTTAATTTTGAACTAGCAGCACTTTATATGCTTTCAAAATGGCTATTCTATTTTATTTTCTAATAATATTTAATTGTGCCATTTTGAACACTTTTTTCAAGGCAGAAAATAGTTCCCTTCAATAACTTCTTGTAACAAGTTTGCACCAATACTGAACTATTACTTGCACTTCTGCATATGCAACATGGGAGAGGTCTCACAATATAGAAATAGGAAATAACATTAATTAGTTGCAAAGACAACTAAGAAGTTTTTCAGCATAATAACAGGAGAATGTATCAGTAATGGTGAAGGCAATGCAGTGCATTCCTTGTCAGCTGGGCTGCAGAAATTGCCTTTGCATTTAAATAGAGTCCTTTGCAGAAATGAGGCAAAATGCATTCAACTCTGTAAACTACTGCGGTTCATATTCTCTGCCGTGGCTAAAAGCATTTGCAGTTACTTCATAGCCTTCATTAAGACTGATCATTTCAGGCTGTTATTTGTAGCTTAAACCAAAGTCGAACAGTAGTGCTAATGTCTTTCCTTTACAGACCTGGCGTTGTCTCAGCCCTCACCAGATATTCAAGGAGTTTTCTTCACACTTTAGTACATTTATCTTCAACACTGGCTCTTTTGCTGCAGTTTTCCACTGCTTTGCTCCATTAAAAGTCTATTATATGATATTAATCTATTCTAATATTCACCATTTCCCAGTTTTCTGAAAACTGCCAGAGTATGTAAAACGCTCTTGTTCTTCAAGAAATCCAAGTGAATTACATATAGATGGGAGATGGCAAAATGACTACAGCATTATTGTGTATTTCTTAATGTATCTGATCATTAAGCATTGTTCTACATTTTCTCTATTTTGCCAACAGAAATCTAAAGTACTTGTGGTTATTAGGTTTGTAATGCCTGATCTTTTAAATCTCTCTTCACTCAGATATACTGCCAAGAAATCATGTTTATTCTCTTCAGATTCTGGTTGAAATTGTAAACACCAGCATCAACAAGACCTGTGATCAGTTCTGATAAGTTCATTTATAAAATACTGATATAAAATTGATATCTCAGCTTCAGCACATACCTTTGCCATTTTACGTATTGCGTCTTCAAAGTTTTGTGGAGGCCAAGACAATCATCCCAAGATTTATATTCTGCAGACACATTTTCATACCATTTTTCCCTCACTGTGCAGTTGCAGTTTCTCCTCTGACCTTAGCTTAACCCTCATACTCATTCTTTGTTTGCAGTGATCTTGTTCACCCTGCATACTCCATGTAATTAAATTTAGGACCAATTATTCTGTGAATTTCTGTTCTAATAGAGTTATCAGGATTTTAAGCTCTTTAAGCTGCTTTTCTTTTCCTTTTCAGTATAAGGACAGAATCTCAGAAGTTCTCAGGGCTTAGATGACAAGCCTTTATCAGAGAAATGTGAAAAACACACAGGATTTAGAGATTCTCCACATATTTTGAAATAAAGAGATGCTAATGTCTCCTGTTTATAAAAATATTTCCATAAAATACATCCTAGATTGTATTTTCAGCAAAGAAAATAAAAATACATCCTAGATTTTATTTTTCAAACCAAAATTTTCTTTTTAATTGTTTTGAATGGACTTGAAAATATATGATTCAGGACTCTGTGCATGACATTCCTGGAATTTGTCCTGGTTTAATTTATTGCCTTTTGAAATATTTATCATTTTACCTTATTCTCTGTGTGATAATGTGCTCAAACAAATAATTATTTTTCTACAGATTCAAAATATTAGACCTGCCTTTTTTTTCTATAAATCACAATGATGGTGTTTAATTTTCATTGATGCAGGCAATTTTCTAAAAAAAAAATAATTCTAAGCTTTTCAACCTCAATTAAGCATTCCTGATTCATTGTTTTAGATAAATGCCCAGTCCTTCTATTCTGTTGCACAAAAACTTCTCTTGATATCAGAACTTATTCTTTCAAATGTTTATGACTTCTATAAGACCATGAGCATTATTAACATTCATTTTGCATGACCAGCATCTTAGCATATGGAAACATCATCCTCATCATCAGAGCAATATCAGTTTCTATTTTTCTAAATCTTCATCTAAATTAGCTCAAGACAGACTGGAAATAAAGGATTTTGTAAAGAAATAACTGGAAGATTCTTGTGGTATTTGACAAAAGCTTTGCAATGAAAATTCAAGTTAGAACTTTAAAAACTAAAGACTTGAAGATAGACAATATGCAGCTTAAGTAGCGTCGTAATTGAGTCCCAATTAATTGGAGAAGTAGAGATCTCTGTGCAAGAAGAGTTTAGAAAGCTCACAGACCAGCTTTAAATTGGAGATATAAACTTTGCTAAGTTTATCCATTCACATATCATAGTAGTGGTCAGTTCTTAGGCAATACTAAGCATCTTCATATGTTAGTTCATAACACTGCTAACTAAAGCAGGTGTGAGTATACGATACCTCAGAAATTCTAGCACAAACAAACAAACAAAAACCCCAAAAAACAAAACAATGACCAATAAACACACATATGCACAAAAAACCCTGACTGTTTTGTTGCAAAGCAAGAGCAAACAATTACAGAATAAAAGAGAAATAGGGAATCAAGACAAATTTTATTCTTACTTGAATTCACAGATATATCTTAGTTCACATGGGAATAGATTGCTCCCCAGTGTCTTGCACTGAATCTTAATCAGATGAATTAGTAAGCATAAACATGCAGCTGTGTCTTTCTGGCATATGTGTTTTTTGGATTTTTTGTGTTGGCCAATATAGCATAAAACTGTATAATTTTGTTTATACTTGAAAGATAGCCAAACATTAGACTAGAACAGTTATGTTTGTTCCAGAGACTTAGTTTTCCTTTGATCCTAGTGGTCTTAGCCTACAGACATCAAGGGCTACCTTGATACTTACTCTATAACAAACCATCTACCATGCTTAGCAGCTGGAACACAGAAAAAGGGACAAAGATTTCTGAAGGTAAAAAGAAACTATTGCTCGTAACAGGGACACTGGTTTTAATTTCTTAGAAGCCTCTTTTAAGAAGCTGTGTCAAGTTATCTATAAATAACAACAAAACTCTTTCCAATGAAATATTCATAAAAGAAATATTTAACCCAGTTTTAAAAAATGCAAAAGATAAGCAGACAATTGCAAATTTAGCTTACATAAAAAATAAATGAAAAAAATGTATTCGAATGTGCAGTGGGAAATGAAATAGAAATTCTTTACAGATTTGGTGCTATCTTCTATAATACAAAAATCTCAGGAACAAAAGAAGAAGGAGAAACAAGATAAAAGACCTAAAATAGTTACAGGAACACTGTATTTTGATATCACTGCAGCAGATTTTGCTCATCTGTAAATCTCAGCAGCAGAAGATCCTATAAAATGATAAATACAACACTCAGTAGTGAATAGATACTCTGAGAGCAAAGAGTTGAGTCTTTTTTGCAACTCTGAACTACGCAAAAGTTCATGCAAACTTTTTGCAATGGTGAGGACATAGAAGTGAAACTCAGAAAGAATTTTGTTGAGGTCCTAACCTGTCCTAATATTCATTAAGGAGAGGATGAAAAAGTTTCAGATTCTTTGTGAAGTACTGTAGAATTTATTTTACTCAAATATGTGAAAGTATCTGTACTGGTTTTGGCTGGGATAGACTTATTTTTCTTCATAGCAGCTGGTATAGGGTTATGTTTTGGATTTGTGACCAAAACCATGTGGCTAACACAGAGATATTTTAGCTATTACTGAGCAGAGCTTACACAGAGCCAAAGTCTTTCCTCCTTTCCTCCTCACGCTGCCCAACCTTCAAGGAGGCTGGGTATTGTCAAGAGTTTTGTGAGGGACACAGCCAGGACAGCTGACCCCAAGTGACCAAAGGAATATCACAGACAACACTGAAGTGCTCAGCAATAAAATCTGGGGGAACAAGAAGGAAGGGGAGACCTTTGGAGTATTGGTGTTTCTCTTCCCCGGTCACCACTACCTGTGATGGAGCTCTATTTTCCAAGAAAAGGCTGAACACCTGCCTGCCCAAGGGAAGTGGTGGATTAATTCCGTCTTGCTTTGATGAGTCTTCAGCTTTTACTTTACCTGTTCATCTTTACCTCAGTCCACGAGTTCTTTCACCTATACACTTCTGATTCTATCCCCCATCCCTCCTTGAGGGAATCCACTGAGCAGCTATGTGGTGCTTAGGTGCCTGCTGGTGTTAAACCATGGCATATCCCAAAGTGACAAAAAATATGAAGAAAATACATCTGTGCAGTACCTGCAAGCCACAATCATGAGAAAAAGGTGAGGCTTATTTTAAGTCATACTGTCAGAAAGTGAAATTATTTCACCATTGTGAGAGGCTGAAACGTTATGGTTAATGGCTTAAACATTGTTACGAAGGATTTTCTGTCCATTATGGCAAAACTGTATAAGGAAGCTGAAACCAGCAAAGCCCACCCCACCCTGAATATGTCTCCTGAGGGGAACATGCAACTGTGAGTTAACCGGCCTAAGGGAACTTGAGATAAGACAAATGTGACACTATTTTCCAGTTATCTCAGGTCTAGGGAGAAGTAAACAAGGCTGAGAAAGAATGTATTCAGAAGAAATCCAAAGCCAGCAGTTGTCCTGAAAATCATCTCTCTCTGGATTTGGTGTGGGGAGGCCACAGCCCACAGGCTCATTTGCTGAGGCCAGGTTTGTACACTCTTCCCCCAGCCAAAAAGGGAGGAGAGTTTTTGGGGCTATGGCATAACCTCTGGTCAGAGAGAGTGAACACCCATCCTCCCTTACACAAACTGGCTCACACCCACCCACCCCCAGGAAGGCCACATCCATATGGGACATTCCCATGAGAGGCAGCTGTGGAGGTGTCATAATCCATCAAACACCCCCAAAGCGCCCCCCAGACTCGCTCCTGAGGCCTTGCACCAGAGGACTGCATGTGATGCGAAGTGATGCAACAGATCCAGAGTCGGCTGCAATAAACAGTGTCAAACTCCCCCCTTGGGGAGGTACCTGGGTGTTCCCACCTGGACCAAATATATATTAATCCATTGAACTCTATGTTTTTCGAGACTCTCACCACCAAGAAGACCAAATGAGGATTAACGGGATGCTGTTGGGACACATGGAGTGGTGATATTTTCTACTTAATCTCTCTCTCTGTCACTTTCTTCCTCTCCCACCAACCCTTTTCCTATCTCTCTCTCTCTCTCTCACACACACACATTTACTGCTAAATAAAATCCATACTTTTGACTTTGGCATATGGTCTCGTTTGCACCTCAATTCGGGCAGAGGCATCTCTCTAAAAATTTTAATAATCGGATCTTAAAGCCATCAGCAATAAAGCTGCCATTCCCTGCTGCTAATTTGGATTTAGTGCATGAAATGCTTTGGTCTAATGGTCGTGGAGTTGGAGTCTATTCACAGAACAAACACAAAATGGGAAATTGCAGTGCATAGTGTAAAATTTCCCCCAATATGTCTTGGCCAAGATTTACATGAGTTACCTTGCAGGGTTATGGGAGGGTTGCTCTCTATACCCTTTGGATCAGTCTGGTAGTCTGCAGTGAGTAAACACCAAGATGACTGGAAAAGTTGGGTTTTTTTCAGAATGAAGTAGTGAACCGCAATTGAACAACTGCTTTCAGTGGTACATATGTGTATAAATGAATACATATATGCACATATAGGTACATAAATATACATATATACATATATATATGTACATTTTGGGCAAATACACACAGATATGCACACATACACACAGGTATGCACATGCACACATACTCATATGTTTATGAAATTATAAGGAAACCAAGAAACATAATACACATCATCCTAGTAGGGTTTTTATAACCTCAACGGATATCAGATATAGACAAAAAATATCTATGTGAGACCGCTACAGAGGTTACTTGTCAAAAAATTATTTGACATCTGTTTAGAAAACTTTGCTACTGTTCAGTGGCTGAAGCACAGCACACATATCTTTGTGTAAAACAGCTTTTATTAGAAATGTTGGGAAATGCTGGACTCTGAAAATTACTTTAGCTATCTATCACAATATTTATCTTTATTGGTATGCCAAGAGTCGTTAATTGGAAACAAACTAAAAGCCCAAGAGGAGATCCAGTCTAAGCTATATAAGCTTGCTATTGACTTATACACACAGTGCAGGCAAAGTAACAACTTTCACATTACGTGACTAAATGTGATGGCAAGTACTTATTGTACCGTAAGTTGTGCTCCCATGGTATCGTCATAAGATGCAACATATGACTTTTAAGAGGGCCTTAAGGACAGCAGAAAACATATGGAAATAGCCTGAATACAGAAATAATGTGCTCACAAAAGGTATTCACTGTAAGTGTCCATAAGGAATGGAACACTATTCATCCTAGAATCATTGTGAAAGTTTGGTGCTGCTTGTGATGGTTATTTTTAATGACTTGAGTGTTTGAAGTTTGATTTCTTGTTGGTTTTGACTCCTCAGTGCTAAATAAAATACAATCTAAAACTAAATTACTTGCCTTCTGGACTCAGGTTTCACTAAACAAGTTTATTAATGACATGAATGACCGAAACAGAAAAGAATTAAGCTTCTTTAGCAACCATTTATGCAGCAATGTAAGCAATCATTTATTTTTGCTTAACAAGAAGAGTGAACAGGTCAAAAGTATATAGGTCAAACACATAGAAATCAACCTGTATATCTTATTACACAGATCTAGAAGGCTATTTTTTTCTTGAAAATAATTATTTTATTCTGTTCCATTGTTCATTTGGCTGTCTGAATAGGTAAAATTGGATTTCCTTATAGAATTGTTGATTTGTTTAGAGATTAAGTTCAAATATTTGATTAAAATTAAACCTGGAACATAAACATTATTTTTTATTTCAGAAGACAGCACTGCTTGGGGTTTTGTTATTGTAATTTATTTAGAAAAACTGTATTATTGCTTCATAATTTGAAAGTATTTTCACTTTAGAGAAGAATGTCCAAAACTTTACAGTGATTTATATTATTGTTGAGTCTGAAGCCTTTTTACGTACTCAAATACCACTTTTACATGACCAAGGCTCATTATCCATTTATCATGCTATTGGAGAATGCCCACATTGCTGCATATTGCTGATACCCACCTCAGGGGAGGGAAACCAGAGTTGTTGTCTGACTCCCACACTTCAGCTTACCAAGCTTGACTTTTCTGTTTCTTTTTTCTGCTAGGTAATAAAATAGTTTAAATGTAAAGCAACAACCTTTCTGTTGTTACTCAAACACTGATGAATTGATAAAAAATTCCTAAAATCATGTTTAGAAACAAGAAACTCTTTTAATCCACTTAAAATTATACTTCAGAGGGTATATGTATCCTGGAAAAAAAGACAGCAATGGTGAATTAAATTTACCAATATCTTTTTTCTTGCCTAAAGCTTCCTTGATCACAATCTCCATAAATGATCAAGCCAAAGAACAGTCTAGCCCAAAACTCCACAGTAGCTAATAGTAGATATTTAGGAAAAAAATTTAAGAAAAAGGGAAAGTAGAGAATGCTCTTCACTTCTTAAAAGTTCCATGAATCAGTAGGTCAGTTTTAGCAGTCAAACTCCAGGGTTTTATTCCAAAAAATGATCTATTACATTTTTAAGCCATTTTGACCTTTGACTTTCTTGTTACTCTGAAGTAAAGAGGTCCACAGTGTAATAATAGCTTCTGTGAAAACAATATTTCCCTTTGCTCTCCCGAAAATTTCTGCTTCCTACGTGTGTTGGCTGAGCCTCATATCCTTCATGTGTTACAAGTTAAGTAGTGAGTAATCATTCCCAATGCCCCTGACACTCACTAGACATAAACTTCCACCATATCAGCTTCCTGAAGCTACTGGTTGTATGAAATGAGGTCATATCTTTTCTGCAGGTCTCTGTTTGCCTCTTCTTGCTCAATTGTGACTGAGAAGATATTTTTTTCCTTTTCCTTTTTACGTCTATTATCTTTATCTGCGTTGGTCACATATCTTGCAGTCATCCTGCTGCTTTACTTCATTATTCTCCCAGGTGTTTTACCATGTAGCTTATGTTAGTTATTTCTGCAATTACTTTTTCTATCATTTATGTATATAGTTCCATGCTTGCAACTTCTATATCTCCTCTTTATCACTATATGCTTCTTGATTAGCATATCTACAGAACTGATCACCATGCCATCCAAAGTTTTACAGACTCTCCACATATTACTGACTCATAAACTTGAAAATATTTCCCTCATTCTAATACTGACAGATTTCAGATGGTTTAGTTTATTATTTACCACATTGCTTGGCTCTCTTCCTACTTCCTGATATTTCCATCTGAGTAATGACAAATTGAAATTTCCACTCTCTAGTTTCAGATGTGCTATCTCTCAGAGGCTGTTAATCCAACCACAAAAGAGCTTTTAAAGTGTATTTTATTTGCAACATCCTGCCCTAGAACAGACACCAGCAGAAATACCACATAAATTCATGCCTTAATTTTTAAGAAAACAGAAGTAGTTCAAAAGAGTCCATTCAACTAGCTATGCTATTTCTTCTTCTTCAACTCATGGCTTACAGAACTTCTTTGCATATTCTTGAAATTAACAATTAAAAAATGGAGCACGTGTATCTGTTTAAAAGCATAAAGACTACTAACAAATCTTTTTCTTTCATGTGCCTTACTTCTTATAATTTTTTCAGAAGGCAGACAAGCTGCTTTTGTTATTTTTCTTATTTTACAAACTATACAAATAATTTAATTTGAATCTAAAAAAACCCAACAAAAATAAATAAAATAACCTACAATAAGGCACAAGCATAGACGGTCAATAAACAAATTTCATTCTCCAAATGTATTCTAAATTATGGAAATATGAAAGCTGACTGTAAGTACTATAAATCAGCAAGTGTTGTGCACACAACCCCCCCAAAGAGCAGTGTTTGTGTCCCAAACCTGCACTGCATTGTGCAGAGCAGGACTCCCAACATGCACACAAGTCTCTTAGCTGGGCCAAAGTTCTCTGTACCTCTGCCTTTGGATGGGCCTCTCTGCACTTCCACTCTGCCTGCAGAAGCATTGCACCAAAAAGAAAATATGGCACCTCTTCTGTAGCAAAGGCACAAACTGTAGGGCACTTCCTTTGCTTTAGGTTTCATATATGTTGTGCATAAAACAAAGTGAAGGACTCTGCAAGAGCAAGTGAAACCAGTAAGAGCTCTTCCTCTTAACAAGGTTATACACTACACAAGCTACAACTAAGAAAAAAAAGCTGTGCTTTCACACATCTTTTCTTGTAAATGTGACACATATAAGGAAACTGGTAAGAGTTTGATTTGATCTTCTAGATCCTATTTGCATGATATATGTATACGTATACATCTATAAACTCTTCCGGCAGGATTTGATATGTCCTGGCTTTGATTCTTATTTTACACTATTCACAATGTGAAATATATGTCCCCTTTCTCTGTGTGTGTGGAAAAGTGAGACAACTGACAGTCCTTGTGAAGTGTCTTACATCTATGATAGCTGTGAGGAAGTAATGACTTCTCACCTGGAGCACTGGTGTTTACAAGTCCCAGTGTGCTACCCAAACAAATAAACAAGCATGATAGGACAAGATTAGTCAGTCAGTTTATTCCTTGCACTCTGTGAATATAGCCCTTTTACCCCTTATTCCCCTAGGATTCCTAACCAAAACTCACTTCTTTCACTAAATCCCTTATAAAGCAATCCTAAGGATTTGTCTCCGAATATACAAGAGATAGTTCACAGCAATAATGTAAGACACACATACCCCAACCTTAGCAGCATATAATTTTAGATTAACATGCTCTGTTACTTTCCTAGCAGTGGCATAGGAGGACCCATTGCTCTGCTGCATTTCTCCATTTTGCAAAACAGGGAGCCTGGCTGCACCTTACTAAGTCTATTCCGTCTCTGTCCCACCACTGCTTAAAGAGGGAGCACCCTGGGCAGTCAGGCTCTGCAGCTCACTGTGAACCCTGTTTCATGGGCTTTCCATGGATGGACTATTCCCAACCAGGAAGCGAATCAAGGACAGCTTAGAAGTAGCCTTTAATGCAAGATATCCCCATGTGCCTCTGCATTTTTAACCAATGTGTAGCAGAACACTTCTAGTAAAAATATTAATGTGTTTGACATCAAATTGTTCACATTTGGAACTCTAACGTTTTTTGTTGTGTTGAACTTTTTATTTTTTTAGCTGTAGTGGTCTCATCATGAAAATAAATTGCCTTTTTTTTCACTTAACTACTGAGGAACAGCTTAAATATAACCACAATTCAATAAACTAAATGAATAAACTACTTGGAAAACTGGTATGTACTACCTGAAATTAAAGTTGAGATGGTAACAGTCAAAACATCACCAGAAGAGATTACACTCCCTACTGTCATAAATGGGCAACATTTCTCATTTTATTGCAACAAAAATGGCTGTGACAGATTCAATGAGACTTTAGAAGTTTTATTAGGTATCCTCTCACTTCAAATCAGATGGATTGATAAACAGTTGAAGTAGTGCCAAATGGTACTAATGAACAAAATAGTTTTTAATATTTCATTGCTATTCTCCATATTTCCATCTTTTTTTTCTTACGTTCTGAGTCAAGTGATTCATTTACCCATTTAAAAATTGCAAAGAGAAATAAACCTGTGAAATACAGTCATAAATTACTGGAATTTACTTTCTTGGATGTCACAGCTGATATATAATTTGTTTTCTTTAAGATATCACTGATTATTTTTAGAACATTAGTTCACTTTATGCTGCCTACCATAGAATGTAGAAACATTGCACTATTAATCCTGAATATCTTCTTTATGCAGAACATTCATCAACATTAAAATAAAAACTGTACCAAAACACTGCTTCAAATTAGTGACTGCTATTGAAAAAAAAAAGTCCTGTGGATTTCTTTACCTGGCTTCTAAGTACACTCAAGTTACAGCTGAACCTTTACTGTGTGGGTTCACAGTTCTCCTTCATGTAGATTTTCTGGTGAATTGATAAGGGTTAAATAGGCAAGCCATCTCTTAAAGTTAATAGGACATCTTTTCTTTACCTGTAAATCTGTCTTTTAAAAAGGATAAATTGGTTGAGGCCATCAAATAGCTTCAAACACTAGAAGGAAAGACATGGACATCTACACCATGCTTTCCTGTACACTCCACTTACTTTGAAAGTCAAGATAAAATATTAATGAGAATTCTCAGTAAAATTGAGTGTAATACTCACCTGTACTTTTGTTACTGCATTACAGTTACTCACAGATTTGAATAAAGATAAATGTATATAATATTATTCTACTGAAAGACAACAGAATTGTGTCACAGAGGGTTTTATTGTTTGAAGTGATGAAGTGATGAAAGTTATGGCAGCTGGTGAGGGGTCAGTAGCTCTGACCGAGGAAGCTGTGACCGGTCCGGAGAGATGGTCCCGAAAGGAATCGCCTTCCCGGTGCCCGGTGTCTTCCTTCAGCTGCTGGCAGAGGGGCCCTTGCAGAAGCTATCAGCTCTTTAGTGATTATCAGCTCGTGGTTTCAGCTCAGCTCTGCAGGGCAGCCTCCAGGCCAGAGCAGGGAGAGACACAAGAGGCTCGTGTGGCCGTTCTGCACGAGGCAGCTTTATTGGTCCGGCGAAGGGGAGCTAGGGACGAGCATCTCTCTGCCCTCACAGGGGCAGGGGGCTAGCTTTATAAGGATACAGGAGGTGGGTGTCAGAAGGTAAAGGCCAGTGGGTTACAAAGGATCTGCATAGGGTCTCCGAGAGCATTCTGGGTTTGTCTTCTTCTCACTGTTACTGAAAAGTGGCTCCCTTTCCAGGGGAGCTCTGCTGGGAGGTTTAGGTACTCTCCTTATCTCAGCAGACATCCCTTCAGGGCGGGGTCTGGGCACACCCCGCAGAATGTGATTCTCCACTTGAAGGAAATAATGAAGACAAAATCTTTTGAAGTGGGATATATACTGTATTTTTGTAAATGGGTCAAGGCATTGAGAATTATTTCAGCATACCAGAAAAATGCAGAAAAATGGGAAGACATAAAAAGGGTTTGCATGACAAGAAAGTTGTCTGCTCTGCTCCATACACCTGTTGATCCTACACATAAATTGTCTTTATTTGTGTCCTTGGATGATCACCTTGTAGTTATAGGTTTTGGTTTTGATGCTACTAGAAAGATTATATGACAGAAAGAAATGTTCTGCAAGAATAACACCTTCTAAAACTACTTTTTTCTAATTTGATTTGCAGCAGGAGGAATAAATATAAAATAATAATAAAATTAAATTAAATTAAATTAAATTAAATAATTAAATAATGGTCCTCTTGCTTTACATGTCTTTCCTTTAGCTTTGTCTGGAACGTGTATTCCTGCTCAGCCACATTTCCTAGCAACCCACTGCAGATATGCTACAAAAGAAGCAGATACACTTTGGCACACAGGAAAAGATTGTTACCATGGCATGCATACCTTCCAAAAGGTATGTCTTGGTTGCTAATGTATAACTATGTCACAGAATTTCCTTGAATTAAAAAGTGAAAAGAATAAACTCAGATATTCTTCCTTCCAAAACACTCAGGAGGCCTCATTTGGGCAGATTCATGGTGCATAAGTGAAAAACAATTAGAAATATAAGGATGAAATGCATAGTACAAGTACGGCATCTCAGATATATAGATAGATATATATCTCCTATTTATTCAGTGCCCAATAAGTTTATATTAGGAAGATATAAAAAATCTTTTTTCCAAATATTTGGGAATTTACTCATGTCTGTAAAATTTTTGCCCTGAAGGGCTTGATCCACATAAATGCTAAGTATTAAAAGCATATGATCAATTGCTTTTTTTATATCAAACAAAAACACAGGAGAAAAGTAAACCACATAACACTACTTTTGAATTCTTTACTGATTCTTACTTTCAATGCTAAAGAAGAAATGGTCTCTGTCAGCCATCTGCAAAATTCCTAAGGTATTTGTGCTAAAGCCTTGTGGCGTCCAAAAATCCAGGACTCATTGGATATCAGCTAGGAAGGGGATTTGAACAGGGTAATTGCCATTTATGCATCTTTTTTTTATTCACATTATGAAGAAATACACAGGTAATTATCAGAAGATGAAATAACAGCAAAAAAAAAAGAACCCAGAGTTGTTCTCTCCCAGTGTCATAGAATTGAATTGTGGCTCATGCTGAGGAAATTATCCCATCTTTCCTCTGTACACATTCCTCTTACTACATTATGGGGAGAAAGGCAAGTACATGTCAAGTTTAACCTTCTGATCTATATAATATGCTGTTACTCCTACAGCCTAACTCCCTGTTTTCAACAATAATCATCTAGAATTTTCTTTCAGTAAAAAGTTTATAATCAATTTGGTGTTACCAAAGAAAACCCAATGCTTCTCAAAGTAAAAAAAAAAAAAGCCAAAACAAAACAAAACCACCTACACACACGCTCAAATCAACAAAAGCTACAAAAAACCCCTCTCAAACCAAAGCAAACCTAACCAAAAATTTCAAGCATGTTGCAACTTTTCAACCAGACTTTAAGGACATCAGCAGCTGATGGATTCTACCCTTGCTGAAAGAAATTTTCATTCAGATGATGGGTCACCTGTCTGTCAAAAAACTACATCTGTGAATATTGTGACAATAAGTGAAGCCTTATTTATGAGCATCTATGTCTGAGCCTATCAGATCAGTTTTACATTTCAAGTTAAAAAGCAGGGATTTATAAACAGGAATATTGGGGTTTATAAAACTCTCTCAAAATCTACAATGCCTTTGAAGTAACAGAAAGAGGAGAGGAGAGGAGAGGAGAGGAGAGGAGAGGAG
>NW_024580671.1:15595922-15647481 GCF_017639235.1 Corvus kubaryi | reverse complement strand
AGAGGAGAGGAGAGGAGAGGAGAGGAGAGGAGAGGAGAGGAGAGGAGAGGAGAGGAGAGGAGAGGAGAGGAGAGGAGAGGAGAGGAACTCTTTTCTAGGTTATGGTGCTCAGACAGGACCCACCTTTGAACCATGGACAAAATCCTTTTTTTTTTCTTTCTCTTCTTTTCTTTTCTTTTCTTTTCTTTTCTTTTTTCTTTTTTCTTTTTTCTTTTTTCTTTTTTCTTTTTTCTTTTTTCTTTTTTCTTCATACACTTTCAGGGCTTTACAACAAGGTGAAAGACAACTTGAGATAGAAGGATAAAAATACAGAGTCCTGGAGTCTTTTGGGACAGCCCATAGATTTGAGCAATACCTTCTCCTCAAAAGCAGTTCACATCCCCCTAATAGAGATTTTCCTTTAAGTCAGCCTTTTACTGAGCTCAAAAAGGGTAGGACGGCAGATCTGACCTTTGATGAAGTTACTCTCTCTTTTATTCCTTTAGTTCAAACAAAAGACTTCAGGCCTTTGAGCTGCACTGGTTTCATTTTTTGTTTGCAGAAAATGAAGATATGAGGCAACTTAAAGAAATGCAGAATGAAATTTGTGTCAGTTATTTAAATTTTAGGGCCTTAATAATGAAACAGTTGTGATTGAATATAGCTTTTGCATATATTAAATGTGTGTATGGCATTAATGGATAAAAATTCAAAATAAACAGATACTGAACTGCAGACACTGCAGGATTTTACTCTGAAAAATGCTGGAAATCTCAGCAGTGCACACTTTAGAACAGCTACTGCTCTTAAGTAATTAATAGGCAATTAGATGACTCTAATGAAGGAAAAACCATGAGCAAATGATTGGGTACATTATCTTACATTTGAACTTAGTTCTTTTTGTGGAGCACATTGTCAATATGAAAAAAAAAGCATTTAACTTTCCAATGACCTTGTCATTCAGATTTGATTAAGTCTGTATTGCAGTTTTATTTCCTGTGGTGCCCATTACTGCTAGGGAAGACACATTATAATTATCTGACAGTACCAGAATCATTTTAAAAGATAAATTTTTGTGGTTGAATCTAAAATACACCCTTTAACTCATCATGGAAACCTCTGTATTGTAGCAGAAACTAAGGAGGAAAAATCAGCCTCTATATTCAACCAACAGTGTAAATTAAAAATGTCTTTATTAAGAATGCATATGGCTACATTAACTTAGCCTACATTAACTTAGTTTCTCAATTATTTGTTTATAAAAATGTGGTACTACCAAAAATGAAGAAAGGTATTTACATCAGGAGCCTCAGAGGATTGTTAAACAAAGCACAGTCCCTTGGTTGAAGTCTCTAAATATCAAGAAATATAGCTTCTGTGCAACTTCTTCTGCATCAGCCAAAGAAAACAGAGAAACAAATCTTTATTTGACAGAGGTGGTTGCTAACAGAAACTTACTGCAAGTAGGTCTGGCTCTTAATATGCTCACAGCCCCAAATCCTCTGCAATGAGGACTGAAAAGTTAGAAATCATGTTCTAGGACTGTAAATAGGAAATGAGGCATCACAGAGAAATAATGCCTTAGAAAAATGAGCTATCTGAGGATCAAGAGAGCCACACCCAGCTCTCGGGTTCTGCTTCCTTCATGTTTATCTGGATTTGGACTGCAGGAGAAATGCACCCAAAATGGATAATGACACTGAGATATCTGTGTTATCACTACAAGTGAGGAGGAGTCAAAGTGGCCTTGAACACTGCTCCAGTGTAAAGTAGCTCATGGGGAAAGAAGCAAAAGGAGAACTCTCATGCTTTACATGCTGAGCCAAGTTCATATTCTGGAGCAGTTAAAGAAGATTTTTACTGTTAAGAGTGACCCAGAACTGTACTTTGCTGGTTTGGGTGGGGTTTTTTCTTTGTCTTGCAACCTTTTTTCCAATTTCATAGTCAAGAAATTAAGCCTTTATTTTGCTAAAATAAAGACATTTTCTTCTTTAACTTTGCCTGTGTTTAAAAGGACCTCAGGTACTCTGGCTAGTAGAAAGAAAATTATTTGTTCAGAAGCAGCAGCAGTCTTTTTACATAAACTGTATACAACCATAAAGAGAAAAATTAAAAATTGGAACCTTGATCTGGCAAAGAAACTATAGAGAAACACTTTCTCTTCTGTGAGAAATTCTGGCTAGATTTCTGCTTTACAGCAGTATATATTGAAAACCTTTAATGGATTTATAGTAGCAGAAACAAGCATTTGATATTGATCAGATATGATATCTGTCCTATATTCATGTCAAATATGAAATTTTGGTGAAGAAATTGAAATATGTCCATTTGTTCTTTTCTGTCTGCAGACCAGACATCACTGTCCTATCTGCTATAAAAACTGTAATCTTCAGGAGAATATAAGCTTTAATTTCATCCAGATTCAACATCAGATTTAAATCCAATTGCAATATTATGTCATATCTGATAACACAGTTACAAACAGATGTTTTTGTACAGACTTTTTTGAGGATTTCAGTAATTTCAATTAATATCAGACTAATATTTTCTCATGCTTATTTTTCATATTAAAAACTATTCATATCTATTAAAATATTGGCTTACAAGATCAGTCTTATTCTGGAAAATTTATACACATTGTTTAGACTGTATACACATTTAATGCTCTTGAAGTGCAAGAACTTCTGTTCTAGAAATAGAAAAGCATTTAGTCATGCATACCAGCAAATTTTTTAGGAAACATAGTGAATATTGGCCATATTAAGGCCAATAATGCAAACTGACAAGAGGTATGTGTGAAAAACTGTGTGCAGATATGCAGAATGAGATCTCATCAGGAAAAGCATAATCCCACTCCTCACTGGAAAAAAAACAAATGTGTGTAATGCCCTCCAGCCTACTTAATTATAGAATCATAGAATTATTTGCATTGGAAAAGACCTCTACAATCATTGAGTCCAACTGTTAACCCAGCACCCCCATGTTAACCCCTGAGCCATGTGCCCAAGAGCCACATCCACAGATGAAAACACTTCCAGGGATGGTGACTTCACAACTTTCCCAGGCAGCCTGTTCCAATGTTTCTGATACAGACCAGGATGTCATTGGCCTTCTTAGCCACCTGGGTACTCTGCTGGCTCATGTTCAGTTGGATTTTGACCAGCACCTTCAGGTCCTATACCAGGCAGCTTTCCAGCCACTCTTCCCCAAGCCTGCTGCATGCGGTTGTTGTGACCCAAGTGTAGGACCCATCACTTGGCCTTGTTGAACTTCATACAATTGGCCTCAGCCCACCAATTCAGCCTGTCCAGATCCCTCCACAGAGCCTGCCTGCCCTCCAGCAGACCAGCACTCCTGCCCAGCTTGGTAGTGTCTGCCAACTCCCTGAGGATGCATTCCATCCCATCATTCAGGTAACTGATAAAGATATTAAACAGAACTGGCCCCAAGGAACCCCACTAACGACCAGCCATCAGCCAGACACGGCTCAATTCACTGCCTCTCCTGCCAGGTTTACACCCAGCGAGGAGTGCACCCATCCAAGCTGTGAGCAGCCTCCTTGCCTAGTTGGGTACAGCACTGTCTTGGTCATTCTTGTTCAACAGCTGTCAAGGGGTTATTAATATCAGAGTTCAGACAGCCTGTGCAACAAAAAGTGCTTCCCTTTCAAGCACTCTCAGCTGGATCTCATCAAGCTTACTTTCAAGGATGGGATCTACCTTTCTTTTGTCAGCCTGGGAGCACTCATTCATAGCAGAGGTAAGTGCTGGCAGAGACCAAAGACTGCAGTGGGCAACCTATTGCCTCAGGTTGTCAGTGGACCAGTGTAGGAAAAACAAACAAATAAACAAACAAATAAATAAAACTTGAAAATTAGCAGACACTGTCGCTTCTCCACTGACAGTAGTAGCACTGATTCTGGTCAGAACCACACTGCATATTTTTCAGTTAACAGTGCACATCTGGGTGGCATGAGAAAAAGTATCTTAAGCAGTAGGAATACTAATACACTGGTCAATATTTTAGCAACTCTGTCATTTACTGGTGCCTGTGACTCAATGTACATTTATCCTAGATGAAGCTGGTGCACAGTTTTAGTTTATCTTCATTGTTGTTCAATCATTTTACACACCATCTTATGCAAAAGTAAAGCAATAAGTGGCAACCAGGGTATTTACAGTCAATTAATGACAACTTAGGGGAACTAAAGATCCAATGTTTGAGCTGTAAGATGCAGTCTTTAACAGCTTTGAAATTCCCTATCAAAGGTTATTAATATAAGCCATGTGAAATTAATGAATGAAGATAAAATAATTATATAATCCTATTTTTGTTGACAGGTGTCAGTTCCTCACCCCTTCTTTTGGTACCAAGCACAATCAGAACTTCTGAGTGCAGTTTTTGAGCTGAGGGACAAAGTGGAATATCAGCACTTAACTGTAGAGGAAAATGTGCTGTTCTGTGCAAACCTGAAAATATGAGACTGATACCCTGAAATACGGAGCAGTTTAGAAGTAGCAGGTATTCAGAGTCTTTCTGTATATTTTACTGAAATGGCCAAAGAATCTCTTCTGAGTTGACTGTAATAATCACACTTTTATTTTTTAAGGGAAGTATAAGTTTGAGATATTAAGATTTTAAAGTGTACAGAAGCTCTTACAGGTTATGAAATAGATTATCCTATGTGGAAAATGACAAATTATCTTCATTTGCTTTACCAACTATAAAGTCAGTAAAAAAATTATAGAAACATCACTATTTGTCCTCAGGATTACAAAATATTTGTTACTCTGGTACAGTGTTATTTTCTCCATTTTTTCTTATCCAGTCCAATTACTGTAATTTAATCTTATTCTTATAATGATCTCATAGTGAAAGAATATATTTCCTCTGTGCATGAAGACAATTATTATCATAACTGAGCAAAGGTAAAACATATAATCTTAAATTATTTTACATATTCTTTATGTCTTCTTGTGTTTGTGCAAAATCACTTCTCTTGGAGCTTCCCAGTAGCTATAAATTTTGACACAAATTAAGATAAATCTTGTTGTATAACTTTTTTACCACAATGTAAATGATAATATTTTTATAAGAATCCTATTTAAATGAAAAATATGGGCATACAACTCTAAGCATATTTTTCTATCTCTGCCACCACTAAATAAGTGATAATACAATCAAGCTAGTCTGCTCATAAGTCAATCCTGCTCACTTTACTATCCTATCATCTGACTGTAATTTTTTTTTTCATGCACGTTCTACCATAATCCTGGAAAAATGTTGGACAGGATTGCATTCAAACAATGTATAACATGCTTTAATGCTGACACTTGTTGACTGTGTGATTCAATATCAAGAATGTTATTAATTACCTAGAAAATGTGGAGAAAAAAAAAGGAATTTTTTCATAACAAAATGCCCCAAAAATTTTACTTTATAATTATATCATATACATATGAGAATATGGATGCAGTTCTAATCCCACATGATAAAATGAAAGATAATTTATAATCAGGAGGGGATAGAATAAAACAGTTCTTAGAAGGAAAAAGAGGACAGAGTAAGAAGAGATTATTGCAGGTTAACCCTCTGGTTGCTAAGGCTTTAAAAATGAGAAGAGGTTATCAGCTGTAGACTAGAAGGAGACAAATACTAAAAGAGGAAATAACAAATTGAGTTGTCTGGAAGAATACACCAGAATGTCAAAAGGAAGATACATTACTTTTACTATTCTCAACCATGTAGAAGGTTGACATTTTTGACTTTATGCAGCAAGTTATTTAAATACACACTTAGAGCTTGTAGGAAATTAGCACATATTTTAAAAATAAAGACAGCTCTATTGGTAAAATGTTGAAGTCTTGTACTAACTTCAAACCATTAAGTATGAAGCATTTCTCCAATATGCATCCTAACTGCTCTGAATTCTCACCAGAGATAACAACTCCACCAACTAGCACTTTTCCAGGGCAATGTTGCTACAAATTCATCAGCATAATTAAATATTTTTTTTTCTTCACAAATTCTACTTAGGTAAGATAAATATCTTGGCTGACAGTAACTGTGACCACAGTATTTATCACATTAGCATATATTTTAAGCTTGTTTTAGTTTATGTTTTTCAAATCCACCTGCAACAAATGACATTATTGTTGGCCTCCATTTCAGCAGTAAAGTCTTCTTCCATACAAACATAGAACAGGAATGCACAGAGTTATTTTGCTTGGAAGACTTACGTTTTCTACAAAAGACATAGTTGTTGGAGTACTTGTTCTATGGCCTCAAGGGACAGACATTATATCAAGTCGTTATATTCCTTTTTCTGTTAATTTCAGTTTTCATAGTAGCCATTCTAGTTATATTTCTTTCAAGCAATGAAAGACAAAGAAATTACTTCACAGTACATTAATTTTATGTTAAGGGTCTAACAAGAACTGACAAAAGCAAAAATTTCTCGTTTCAACTGTCAGTCTGCTCACTTGAAGTTACAACCTACACTAGAGATGTCCTTGTTTTGGTTTAAATTTGTACTTCTAATATTTTTTTCATATATTTGTTGCAATAAAAGAAGTGACTTCTATGGACATTTAAAAAATGAGATACACATTTGAAACATCAAGCAGAAAATAAAAGCACCACAGCTTTTATTTGCTTGATGGGTTTGATGAGTGATATACCAAGTGCTTTCAAAAGGATGACAGAATCAAATAATCAGCTGCTATTGACTTTGAGAAGGCCTTAGTGCAAGTTTCTTCCCCATTAATTGACTGAATCATGCAACTAGCACTGGGAATTATAAAGATATTTTGATTTCATATTGATATTACTCTTTGCAATAAATGTATATGAATTACATCAGAAGAATATGCATAAAGCTTGGTTTTAAATTGGGATGAAACGATAGCTTTGCCAGTTAACAGAAAATACAAGTGGCGCAGGTCAGGTTGTCTTTGATGATGAGTGAAAATTTACTAGATATTTTATATCTTAATTAGGCAGTTTACAAAATATCCATAAAAAATATAATTGCTACAACTATATACTGGGATTATTTATAATTAACATAGTTCATTAATGAACTTTGCCAAAGCAGGATATCTGGCCTTGGGTCTGCTTCTCACACAGACACTGAGCAACACTCAGGAGAACAGTTCTTGTGACACCAACTCTAGCTCATCAGGTGAGAGCAGCTGAAATGATTGATCTTGCCCTTTAGACTCCGTAACAGTAAAGTGTATTTAAAATGCATGCACAGTACAGTCCTTTAAATATGTGAGTCCTATTTCTATTCAAATGCTGAATTGACAGGCCTGAGGATGACATTTCTCTGTTGCCAGATCATACCTACAGGACCAGCAACAGCCTGGCTGTCAGTCTGGAAACTCAGCTCTAAGTTCACATATACAACACAGTCAGTAAAGAAGACACATTATTCAACTCCATCTCTGTGTTCTCCATTTCAAGCAGGACTAAGCCCAGGAAATGTGCTGTGGTGCTGTTGCCGGCAAGCACGCTGCCCCGAGCACCGGGCAATCTTCTGCCGGCCCCGAAGGGGAGGATGGAGGCCGATCACAGCGCAGGAGGGCAGGTGAAGCTCCTGGTCAGGTTCGCCTTGCCCACTGATGGCCAAGGTGCACGAAGGAGGCAGGAAAGAAGCAGAGGGACTTCTTCATGGGGGAGAGGGTTTATTGAAGAACACAGGAAAACCACGGAGAAGCCGAAGAAAATGGGGCTGACATGGGGTATTATACCCCTACAGAATGGGCGCGGAAAACACGTGGCAACCAACAATACATCAGTTAGGGGGTGTTACAACGATGGGGAGAGGGAATTGTAGCAAATGGGAGAAGGAGTAGGTGGGGAGGAGTAGCAAGGGCCAATCAACTACCGAAGAACACAGAACTCTCTGGAAAGACAAGCAAATATGAGAAATAAGGGGAGGGGAGGGCAGTGGCCAATGGTAAGGCACAGATCTACATATTTTTCACAGCCTTTTGGGTGCTGCCTGTAACTTCAAGGCTTTTGGGCTGTGGAGGCATCAAACCAATGGACCTTTTGGTCCACTTGATCCGGCTGATGCTGGGGTTGGCTATGGTTCACCGCAACAGAAATGTTGTAACATTACTTACTTCTCTAAGCAAAAAACAAAACCAATAAAAATAGCACTGAATTTTAGATACACTTCTGAAATTGGCACAATCAGTTGTCAGCAAAGTCAAAGCATGCTTCAGCTGAAACTGCCTTGCCATCTCTTCTGTCACTCACTCCTGTTCCTCCAGAATCATAATCCCCTTTCCCTGTTTCTTGGGACTGTTATGGAAACTGGAAGACCCCTGCCAGATCTCAGCAACAATTCTGTTGCCAAGAAGTGCATGCAAACAACAAAGGCCGGATAGGCAAGTCTTTCATTGTCTTGAGGAAAAGAGAATTTTACTCATAGAGTAAGAAAGGTAACTTTCTGTGGTTTGAAAAATGTTGAATTTATATTCCAAAATTTTATGTTTCAAGTGGAAAATAATTCCACCAGTGTTTAGAATACATCTGTTTTAAATGCCATTGATCAATGAAAATGAAATATTGGGACCAACTTTAGTCAAATATATTGATGATAGATGCACAGAAATGCATATCTGAATAGGTTTTAGCTATATTTGTATGGAAATTGTTACTGAAAATATACTCTAAGCTCCCTCTAGTCCATTACTATTTTAAACACTATTAAGGAGGAAAAGGAGAATTTATTTCTCAAATTAATTACCTTTTTCTGTGGTAGGACAATTACCATTTTTAAATACTTGCTACATTCAGTTCATGCTTTGCATACACTATGTCAGATATTGCTTTGTAATGCTAAGCTTTTCTGCTCCATTTTTTCTTTCAGAAACCATGGAAAGTGTCTCTATTATGTGGCTTTGGCTATATTTATGATATCCTTATTGAATTTATTGTTTATGTCATTGGTTTTATTAAAAAAAAAAAAAGAACATTTTGATATTAAGCATTAAAAGGCAGAAAAATAAGATTCTATTATCCTGTTGCTACACCAGCTGTATTCCACACAATATTGAATCCAACAGTTTATAGACCAAATAAAGTAAAATAAAAATTAAAATTTAAGAGTTCCCATTTTTCCACAAGAAATATCTAGGATTTGCCATAAAAAAACCACAATTATATTCTTCAGCAGAAGAGTGTAGGACAATCAAGCCAAGCACGATGGCATCACAGCATCTCTGCCTGGCAGGTAAGCAGCCTCCACTGAATCCTAGAAGTCAGTCACCCCTGAACTCAGTTGATTGTTTCCTTACTGTTTTCCTGCTTTTCCTTCTTCACTAACTTTCTTTCCAGCCCATGTACTGCACCTTACATCACATACCTGTTTCTCGGGATGTTAAAGGAAAAACAAAAGAAAAAGAGAGAAAGAAGAAACATGTTTTTAGCCAGCTAGAGAATGGCTAATCACAGACTCAAAGATGCCCTAGAGAGATTTCCATCTGGTTTGGTAGAGGTTCATAACTGGTTCCCAAACCAGCTGTTATCCATCACTCAAAAGGTTTATGTCATGTCCTCTGCTGCCCTTCAAGTTTTCCCAAGGCCAAGGGATTCACAGCTGCATTCCAGTCTCTGCAGGCTCCTAAAAGGACATCTGCTGCTGACAGAAGCTGATAAATCAGCCTGAGGACATGAAGTCCCAGATAGCACTCACAGAATCACAAGGTTTCGGGTACCCACTAAGGCATCCTACTACTTTGCTTACCTCTAGTCAAGGGGAATGAATTTCTCTCCTACTACTTCAGTTCAGTTCAGTTTCATAGTTGTCATTCCTTCATTTTGTTTCCTTTCCCACACTTGAAACTTGTGGAGCTGGTTGTTAGCATGGAAGTAAACTCCAGATATATATTTCTGAAGAACAGAGAGGTTAAAGAGAAGGTTGTTGAGGGACTTTCTTTGTTTGCAGAGGATAGTTATGGCAGGCTCCCGTCTAAGTAAACAGCTGCTGCAAAGTTTGATGGGCTCTAATGACAGTCTAACTTCAGACCTCATACTTCACACCACATGATCCTCTGAATCAAGAATATGAAGTGAAGCAGTTCTCAGTTGCACCAGGACAGTGAGTTCCATCATGTGATTGTCCAGCTGCCAGAGCTCAGCTCCTCTGCTCCCTGCACTTTGGAGTTGAATCAAGGAGGTCAGCTTAGATGTTTAGTATGTCAAAACACAGAGATTCACTTTAAATAGCAAGAAACCCAAGGCTGGAAATGAGATTTTAGTGTAATATTTGACATTCATACAAATTACATAATACCAACAAAGCAGATGTTTGTTATGTTTGTATGATAGCTTATCTTCTTCCAATTGCAATTACACTCAGGTGAGCAGGTCCCTTAGATGTATGTAGTCATCTATCTTTTCACCCTTGAGAACCAACTTGAAAATCTTGGCTTATGTGGTGATAGAATATAATATCTTATCTACTTTCTCTTTAATTGCACTAGCTTATCTCCTTAACCTGTCAACTTTGACAAAAAATTCCTGTTTAAGTTTATATCTCCGCTATGTTTCTTATGCTGGGGCTGAAGCATGTCAGCTAGACACAACAGGAATACTATAGTTACTTTGTCATTACTTAGAATGTTTTACAAATACAATTAGAAATAAATTACAAACACTAATTGGAAAGCAAATTCTACTGTTCAAAAGAAAATGCTTCTACAAAATCTAGGACACATTTCCTTGAACTAAGCTAAATGTAGAATACAGTCAAATTAAGAGTGAGCAAAGTTTTGAATTGTGTTCCTGTCATGACTAGCTTGTTTCCTGCTATCTGTGTTAATGTGTCTTTGAAATTACTCAGGTAAAATAAGATTCAACACCCTTCATAGATTTAAGATAAGACAATTTCAGACTTCGTCATTACATCATGGCACAAGTGTTGCTATTATTTGTTAAATTTCTCTGTAAATGAGGTTTTGATCAAAATAGGGCACAATTCAATTATTAAAATAAAAGGCTACTTGAAATACCTCTCTTTATATTATGGCAGTGATTCAGCCCAAGAGTTTCATAAATGGCATCTATTTTCTATCATAACACTGAAAGAAGAAAGCCAGATTAATCTGCTATAGCAAGGCTTCTGTGAAATCAGAACTTCTATGTGTAAGAAGCCATCATATAGCACCTAGCCACAGGAGTATCTCCTCAGAAAAACGAAACATTTTGGGTGTTTAACTGCCAGTGTCTGAGGTGAAGATAATGTGGTTCTCCTGGAAGGCTCCCTGGAACAAGGAACAGTGGGGAAAAAGTGCTCTCTGCTAGATATCCAAATGCCTACCAAAGGTGTACATGAACACTGCACTTGGGATTCATCTGACCAAAAATATCTGTCCATGTCTTCACAGGTTATTTAGATTCCTTCTGTGTGAATGCACTGAAATAACCCTTTTAGATTAATTTACCCTAAAGTTGTTCACCTTAACCTACACCTATGTCTATGTAACCCGTATCTCAGACTAGTCTTGAAGAGTCTTTACATGGACTTTGATCAGATCCGGACCTTTAAGCAACTTGGATTGTTAAACTCTCTGCTATGCAGTTATTTTGAGGCTTTGCCTGTCAACAAAATTTATCATTTTGTTGTATGCTGACATGGCTTCTTTGTATTAGCTTGTTTTAGTTCTTTTTACATATATTTGATATGCTTTTTGGTGAGGGAGGAGATAGAAAAATGTAGGAAAATTATTTTTTAAAATGAAGCTAACCTAAGCAAGATTCTTTCCTATAGCAAGTATGTGGACTCTAGAATCTCTCAGCATATTCTCAGCCCTGTGTAATCATTCACAAAATTCTATCCTTAACATTTCTGAAATACCCTGGAGGGTTCAAAGCATGTTTATGGGATATATTCAGGAAAAGCACACAGATTCTTAATCTTATCATCTGAATACACAACACAGCACTAGTCTAAAGATCTGCAGCTATCTTTTGTGAAGGGAAATACCTTGATGATTCCCCCAGATATTTTTTGAGTTTTGATGGGAGGTGTGCTTATCTTTGCTTCTTTTTTCTTAAGAAGTTTTTTTTCTCAACTTCACTGCAAAGCAGAAACTGTGTAGTAGAAGACTTCTCTTGCTCTGACTGAAGAAAACCTGTCCTATGAGCTTAATATCATTACGGCTAGATGAGGAAAAAGTGTCCCTTGTTAAAGATTTATCTAATTCAGATAGCTTAAGATGATCCTTCAGGCATTAAATAAGGAGCTTTATCCACTTAAATTCCTGAGCTTAAGGTAAAGTAAGATACAGATGGAGCAAGTAACAAGACCAAAGGTGGGAGAGGAGACAGTGGCAAAAGACCAAAGACAGAGGAAAAGTACAAGTGTCTGGGGAGCTTCATCTCCTTGTTAAGAGATACTAAGACCTGCACAAAACACTTCTTTTGCCTTACGTTTCCAACTCTCACCTCCTTGCATCACTGTGAAGAAAAAGGAGTTCTCAGGTGGACTCTTCTACCCCTAATCATATCACAGAATCATAGAATACCCTGATTTGGCAGGGCGCCCAAGGATCATGAAGTCCAACTCCTGGTCCCATACAGGACAACCCCAAAAACCTCACCATGTACCATTGTCCAAACACTTATTGAAGTTTGTCAGGCTTGGCGCTATGACAACTTCCCTGGGGAGCTTCTTCCAGTGCCCAACCACGTCATCAGAATGTCTTAAAAATGGCTTTTTTTGCCTTCACCCTGCAATGTACATATAAGAGAGAAATGGTAACCTAAAGGCATAGCAACCTAATGTTATATTTAAGTGACAAATCCCTGGATCATCCTGTTGGAACTACAAAAGACCAACAGCCCCACCTGAGACCACATGCCCACCTGACACAGAACATTGTGTCTGACAGCAGAGACTAGCAAATGCCTCAGAAGCCATTTTAAAACAAGGTGTGCAAGGTGCAAGTCATACTTCCCTCGATTATTTTCCCAGATACCAGCAAATTGTAGTCAGCTCAGAAAAGGCTGACAACACCAGTGCAAGTACACTGGAGCTGCAAACAGTGTTTTATCCCCAGGAAAGGATTGTAAGCGCAGAAAAACGCATCTCCAGAGAAAAACAAAGGTGAATGGTAAGTGTGAAGAAGGAAGTATTACCTTATTGCAGGATCAGGAAACTAAAATTATTTATGGGCTGATTAAAATGCAGCTTTAAGTCATGAGGAGGAATAAAGGACTAACATTTAGCCAGTGCCCTGCCCCCCATCCTCCCTGAAAAAAAAAAAGTTTAACAAGATCAGGTTGAATGTTTGTGGGTGCTTTCCACAGCAGAAGAGGCAGATTAGATGGGACCAGAGATGATTGTCTCATCCTTCTTAAGCACAACCTGAGCTTCATTTTTAAACAGCGACTTAGTTCTACCTACACTTGGTTGCAGGTTCTGTATTTGATTCTGTATCTGATTTTTAACAGCTAGGTTAAAAACCATGCAGTCAAGTGTTTAAAATCCTTCAACTACTTCTCCCTTTAAAATTACAGATCTAGTAGAACTGGCTCAATACAATTCCAAAAATACATGTGGAAATACAAGTTTCTTTAAAAACACTGTAACTTTGAACTCACATTGCTGTTATGCAGAAGTAGAATATTATCCTCCAAGAAAAATTAAGATATCGCTGAAGAAATACAGGAACTGTAGCTAATGAAAAAAATGTAAATGCAGTTCATTATATATTAGTACTGTGTTACAGTGAATAATTTTCCTTATATGTGTTCTACAAATTTGCCAAGCATTACAATTTGCTTGTAATGGCAATAGGGAAAAATTTGTTCTTAAATGTAATACCTTTGGTTAGGAGGGCAAAGCAACAATCAACCATATCGTAAAGGTTTTTAGTGAAGAATAAATAGCCTCAATCTTACTGTATTTGCTTGTTCCTGCACATGAAAGTGTAAATGTTTTTGTGTGTGTGTGAATAATCCAAGTAATGTTTCGTGAATTAACCTCCTAAAGCAGTCATATTTAAATAGGAGGAAGGAGGTTTAAGTGATTATATCACATGACCCATCAACTCCATAGAAGAGCAAACTCTGAATTCCCATTTTTACAAATACACAATCCAATGCTGAATACTGGAGCTAGAGATCATGGTTCAAATAAACAAGGCTACTGCATTTGTCAGGGGATTGATAATGCAGCATAGAATGCTTAAACACCTTCTTGCCAACACCGTAAACCAATGAACCTCATTCACTTCACTGATGTTGGAGGACTTGAGGATTGAAATAAAAGGTTTGATTCCTGTTAGGATATATGCTATAAAACAGCTATAAAAAAAGACTGCGAAAATGAAGGTGGCATTTCACATCAGAGCACAATAGGTCAAAGTTTTGCCCAGCCCATGATACTTGTAACACGGTTCTCTTATTTTCATTACAGGACTCAGCCTTAGGATAGCTAGTGGTTTTCACCAATTGAAGGACTACTCTGAACTGCATTTTTAAACAGGATTGCATTATGCGCAATTTGTTAAAAATCTTTGTTTCCTTAAACTGGCCTACAATTTCAACTTCACTCTCACCAGTATGTTGGTGAAAGATTAATTCCAGGTAGGTGCATCTGAAACTATGTGTAGAAGCATATGCAAAATTAGGGTGGTGTAAGCTTCCCTCAGTTACTGGCTTTGGGGAAAGAATATATCCATTTCATACAAATGAATGAATCTTTGAAGAACCAAGCTGTTTCATGAGCTTGTCTGGGTTCAGTAGTGTGAAGCTGCTCTAGAAATGTTTCCCCATGTGACACGGGTTGTGCTGATGGCAGAAGAGATCCATGACCAAGGAAACCCATCTGATGCTCTGAGTAAAAGAGACATGACATTGGGATGCATAGGGGAGAAGTTACAGTCAGAAGAAATACAAGTGAGACCAGAAAAGTAAGAAAGATTTTTACTATCCAAATTCAGTTCCTTTTCATGAAAAGCAACATTTAGGTAATAGTCTTTGAGGTGAATCCTGGATCCCAGCTAGGGAGAAGCAGAAATTTTCCAGGGCATTACAGAAACTTTGTAATACTACTTTTAAGTCAAGCTTAGTGGAATTACTTCCTTTCCCTGTACTTCCTGATTGTAGTACAATAAGCTCAAGTTTCCTTTGATCTTGTAAAATGCCCAGCATTAAGAGTGATTTCAGGGTTGATAACAAACTTCCAGCATCCCAGACCCCACGGAGACAAGAGTTTCCTCAAGAATACTGATTTCTTTCATATCCTGGCATTCAACGGTCAGAGATCCCCAGAATTGTAGGCATTTCTCCTTCCTTCAGCTGCAAAGTGCCCAGTCTTCAAATGGAAAGCAGAGCTTGAGCCACTTTTTCCTAAGGCAGAGCAAAGGATGGAAGATTTCAAACTGTTTTCTCTTTCAGATGACAACAGAAGGAATTTTGGCCATGGATGGGAGTTAAAACACAGCTCTTCTGAATTAAATTAAAACTTAATTGCAAGTTGATCAAAATCAGTCTTCTTTGGACCAATAAAAATTCATATTATGTTCACTTTGGGGTTTATTTTTCCCTTTTTCCACTAGTATAAAATATCTTCAATTTAACTAAACACTCTAAAAGCACTTGCAAGCAACTTTCTGATTTCAGATAGTGTTCATCCTTTCATGATTGCCAGGGTCATTTATGTCTCTCTCCTCTAGTCCTCCATAACTCCCACACAGTTAATGAATTAGCATTCAGTTCTACTGTTTTTTCAAACTGTTCTGCAAAAAAACAGAAGTCAGTATTCTCAAAACCTGTAATGAAAGCATTAAATCAATTAAATAAAAGCATTTAATTGATGCTCAGTGTGCTTTGGTTAGTTGTGTTATGGACACATAGCCAGATCTGATTTTCACTGCAATAAATTGAACTTTATAAAGGTTCTGAGAGTCACAGAAATCCAAAATATTAATGGAATTAGATCATTGCAGGTTAAAATACACCTCAGAAGGCTTTTTGACATATTTATTAATTTTTCCCAAGAAGGCAGAAACAAATTTATATAAACTCAAAATCCAGTCAGAGTAATAGAAAAGTCTCACCGAGTCCTGAGCAAGTCATTAATCCTACACATTTAATTTAGAACCCAGTATGGTGCTGCTACTCTCAGCTATCATACAAAAAGAAGTGTGAGTTTCAAAGAACATTAAACTTACATGTATCACAGTTACATTCTGATCTGAAGTGAGGCCACAGCATTCAGTATCCCTTAAATGTTTCATTTCCATTATGTAGCACGGTGGACTAATGTTTTGTACCAGAAAGGTAATGAAAAACTCAGGAGAATGAAGAGGAAATCAAAGGGAAAGGATGTGCCAAAGAGAAAAAGCAGACAGCATGATTGAAAAAACCTTTCTGGCTTGCTTGAAATGAAATGTCAAACACACTATTTCTAATGCTGCTGGTCCTCCTGCTGTTTCTGATTCTGATATTTCTTAAAGCCTAAGATGTCCAAAAAAAAGGAAAAAGTAAAAGGAAAACTTTTTAAAATTTTATAAGCTCAAGAACATTTAAATTTATTCTAATATGGTCATTTTATAAGTGTATATATACTTCATTAGGGAAGCATATTAGCTCATACAGTACCTGGACAACAAACCTGCTAGAAGTGTGAAAGTCAGTCCTTGTTTGCCTAAGGTGGGACCTATTTTCCAAAATCGCAAACCACTCCAACTATCTCCTAGCAACTGCTAGAAAGCCTAGCAACTCTAAGAGCATTTTTTCCTCATTATTTTATGTTTTTGAATCACCTTCATGGAATAGATTCTTATCGGTGATTGTATAAAGAAATAAAGAGCCTTTAGAGCCTCTGGAGTTGATCTTTCTCAGCTCAGTTGTATGGAAGTGTATTATGTTTGGATACTATATGCATCCACTGTGTTGCTACAGTACTTTAGAAACCCAGAACTACTCAGGCAGTTAAAGTGAGTATTCAAAATGGATTTAAGTCTAAAGTTCTGCATGTGCAAATCCTTATAAAGAAGAGATTCCAGTCTGACCCTGTCATGGTTTGATGCCAAGTCCCACGAAATATATTTACTTGCCCCTGCTATAGTTAAGCAGAGAAGGGGAAATTAAAACTTCATTTTCATAAGGTAAAATAAGGATTATTGAGGAAAATGGAAAAACTTCATGGCAAAGCAGGTCCACACTTGAACAGTTACAGGATAAAGAAGATTTATTATAAACAGAATTAAAAGTAAAAAGAAATAATAAGAAATTAAAGCAAACTCTCAGAACACTTTTCTCTTCCAGTACCTCCTTTTTTCTACCAACCTGCACAAGGGAAAACAAACATGGAGTTTGGTCAGTGTTTCATTTCTTAAGAGTCTTTGTTTACGTTTAAGGAAAAGACTTTCCTCTGCTGTGCCGTGGGATTCTTCACAAAACCACAGTCCGCCTAAAATCTGCTGCAGTGAAAAAGTCTCTCTCCCATGAAACTTAGTCTTCCCACACTGGAAGCATTGAGCACTTTTTCACAAGCTGAGTGTGGATTTCTGCATCCCCCCATGTACTTCATCTTATTAATTATAGGGAAAAAAAATTGCTGTATCATAGTCGAAGTCCTCACCATGGCTTGCAAGGAGAATTTCAGCTCTGGGTGCTGGAAGTGCCTACGCTCTCTTTCCCTTCCTTTACTGACCTTGGCACCACCATGTTGGCTTCCTCTCACATGATCTCACTTTTCCTTTCTCTCGGACCTGGAAGAAAGCTAATGCCTGTTAAGTTGTGGCTAAGAAGTTGATCTTTTCTCTTGTCCGGGCTCCGTGAGGGGAAAACTCGCCATGTCTCTTGTTGTCGGCTGCATGACGTTTAAGCTCAGTTCGACACGAGTCGCGCCAGCTGTGGGGAGTGCCCGCCAGCCCCTCAGGCCCCTCACATCTATCTCGGCCGCGTGGTCCCAGCTCAGTTGGGAGTTTTCCAGCCGCGCGGCTGCTCCCGGCTCCAGGGTGGCTTTCCCAGCTGCTCGGCCCCGTGCCGCCACACAGGACGGGGAGCTCAGGCCTGCTCCTGGATGGGGCCTGCCCCCTCCCTCGCCAGCCCTTGGTAGGAAGCAGGAGCAGAAGGAACTTCTCAAGCTTGCTTATTCTTTAAATATGTAAATCGCAGAGGCAGTACCAGCTTTTGCATTGCTTTAGCAACCTATCAACTATAAGCTCTGTGCTGGTTACAGAAACCCTTCCAAACTTTCAAACTACCACAGCCCCTCGTGGCAAGCCAGGCAAAATCGCCATAAGAGAGAACCCTCCTCGTTTCAGCAGCTATCAAATGTCCAGGAGAACTGGATGTGTTTTACAAATGTAATGTGTATACACATAAAGATGGAAGAACTGAGTAAGGTAAAGATGACTCTACCAAGCCAGAAGGTACTCCCCCAGACACAGAATTTCATGGTCACAAAGAGAACAATCTCTTTGGGTCACTGCCTGGATGTCCACATGGAAATGTGCCTAGCCAGAAAAGGGTGGTACTGTGGGAAATAAGGAGTGTCTTCCCTTGAAGTTCTTCTTCTTCTAAAAGTCTCAGAATTTTAGAAACTTACATATTTTCCCAGAAAAAAATAAAAAACACTTAGGAAAGTTCCCAGAAAAAAAAAAATAAATAGAGTGGAAAGATTGTTTGTTGTCAAAATTACAGCAGAACTAAATGAAAGCTAAAACATTGGGAAAATAGAGTACTAAAATATAGTACCTTTTCTGTAAACTGTTTACTCAGTAGATTAAAATGAATATAAAATGAAGATGAGCTCTCCATGGTGGGTAAGTGGACCCATTGACTGGATGGGTACAGTTTAAAAACAGAGAAGAATTCTGACAGTGTTCTGAGGGCTAAAATATAGAGACAAACTTAAAAACAGTGTTTCAGTTAATAAAATATACAATTTCACAGTTATCATGTTATGTCTTCACCTCTGTGTGCAATGAAGCAGCAAGCTTCCTGGCTTTCCAATATTTGTCCTTTCATTTTATTATAAAGCAGGGACTGTTAAATAGTATTCTTAACTTCTGTCATTTTGTGTCATTCATACAAAAATATTCAAATCAGGGACCCCTAGACAGAACTTCAACTTTGGAAGGTTTCACAGGAATTTTCTAAGGGATTTATTCTACCTAACAATTCAACATTGAATACAATGCCAGTATAAAAGTCCCTCAAAGGCATCTTTCCATGTTTAGTTTTTCCTGTAGTTTTATTAGAGATATGTCTGTTTTTTACTCACCTTGATCTGATTGAATGAGTCTTTTTGTATCATAGGATCTATAGGAAAGGATCTACTTAGTGTCCCAAGTATTCCTTCAGTTTTTTAATTCAGTCCTCTTAAATGTTTCCTACATCTCAAATGGTTCTTTGTTCACTTGCAATCCTTGTTTTGAAACAGTGAATTTCCTTATGCAGTATATAATTATATATACTTAATTCCACCGAGGTATCTCTCTATCTAAAAAAAAAATGAACGAAGTGATGTATTAGCCAAAAGGTTCCAAAAGGCTTGCCAAAAATATCACATATAAATATGGACAGAAAACGTGCCCAAGTGTAAAGGTCTGACAATTTTTGTTTGTTGTAATCACTTTTTGATTAGGTAGAGATTAAAAACTGGCAAAAAACAAATCAAGAAGAAGAGGTAACGTTTGAAACATATCTAAAAAAGAGAGAAAGATGGGTCAGGACAACTGCAATATGGTTTTCAAAAAGTGTTTTCACATATGGAAAGAATAAATTACAAAGAGCTTATTGTCTATTAACTCAGAAAAAGTAGGTTTAGATCTCATAGTCTGACACTACTACAATACTTTTTACCACAGCAAAAAATAAAACTGCTCAATGAAATTTCATGAGCAGTGTCACTATTGTGACCACTGCTATCACAAAGAATGTGTTGGCGAGTTTAATTCTGAGTGTTTTTCATCACAAAACAGAATGGGATACAGATGCTTTATCTTGTCTTCATTAATTCTCTGGAACAGGAGCACTGGCAGGTTTGAGAACATATCCTACAGTTCTTGAAGGGATCATGAGTAGAAGGGAGATTTTGAGTAGCCTCATAAGCAGATGTTTTGCTGCCTGTCTCTAATTGCATCTGTCTTTGCTGAGTCTTTGTCATTTTGAGAGAGTGTTGATGAAATCCTGGAGTTTTTTACGGCAGACGTTCTGTTAAAGAGATGTGCTGCCTTCTGTATCTGCACAGTCAGGCCCTGTCAAGACTTCTGCACATTTTTTTCCTCTAAAACCATGGCAAATACTTGCAGAAATCATACACCTCCATTAAATTCTGATAACACCTCGTTGTTCTCTTTGTTTTATACCAGAAGCCTGTAAGTACAGAGCAGGGGTCAGGAAAAAAATGGATGCACAACAGAAAGAACATGTAAGTTGTGGAGTGAAGATGAAACTGAACCACGCATCTCAGAGAGATCAGTTAAGTGTTTTGATTATCAGTAAGTTTATATAATTTTGGAATCAGATTCATTTCCTAGCTGAGATGGGTGCTTCCTAGCTGAGCAACCCATACTCTGGAAGGAAAGGGTTGTGGTCAGGTTGCTTTCAAGGAACTTTGAACACCAAAGGCAGTAACAACATGCAGTCAACATACAAAGCCAACCTTCTGAAAATGTAGAATGTAGAGAAAATGAGAACGCAGAGACTTAAGCAGTGTCTGTTTGGATGCACCCTTGCAGAGGTGCATTACTTGCTATTGTGACTTCATTGTCACAGAGAGCCAGGAAAGAGAAGCACAACTTATTAGCAGTAAAGACCTTTTAAAACTATTTCTAATAAAGGTCAAATCTATCACTATGTTTATTAGTAATTGTGCCATTAGAGATACGTGTTTCACCTTTTATCCCTGATAATACAATACAAAATATTTATTGCTTTGAGGCAAAAAGAAACTACCAGGCTTTCAAAGAAATTACTGTATGGACTATTTAAATGTATCTCTGATTGAATTATGAATTGGCAAGAAAGTTTCAAGATTAAAATGGAAAAATTATCATCTCTATTAGTGGACATTGTTAACGTGTCCATTTATTAGAAAAGACAAGTGGAATTAAATAAAAATGGTTTGCCCTTGGGTGAAAATTAAAGTGACTGTTGAGAGGAATTAGAATAAAGGAAGGTTATTTTTTTTCCTTTCCCAAGATCAATTGAATTTTCTAGTGGTTCCAAGGTGCCAGACAGGTTATGTTGTAAAGATCAACTATTGCTTCAGGAAGGAGAAAATTGATAGATTCATTAATCTACAAAGAAAATTCAAAATCCTCCTAAATAGTCCGAGAGGGGGATAAAATCATCATCACTTCTAAGGCAATATACCTCAAATTAAAATACTTATTCTCAACCACAAAAGTTATTTGATATATTTTAAAAGAATAACTCACAAAGTACTTTAGTATGTCTCCAGAAGCTTAATTCATGCAAAATCTCTTCCATATTTTTGAAAGAAAAAAAAAGCATACCATCAAAAATGAAGTTTAATATAGATACAATAAAAGAAGAGTTAATTCAATGGAGATAAATCTTCTGGGAAATAGTGAGATTTATTAATGCGGTAGAAATAACATGATTTTCTAGAAAATTATTACATTGTTAAAGCCAATATTATCTCTCTCAGGAAGTCCTAATTCCAACTGACTCCAGGAAAATTCGTCATGAGAAAGACTTTCCAGGATCTTGCCCTGAATGAAGTCTTTCAATCTTTAAGGTTTCCAGAGTGAAGGCTTCTTTGTGTTTTTAAGGACAACACATGCAGAAGTTGCGTCTAAGTCATCATGCCAATACCAAATCTTAATTTTCATGGCTACCTGTAAAGGGCCACTGCATAGACAGCAGGTCGGGCAAAGACCTCTGGTTCTAGTCCAATCTCTCTTCCTCCACTGACTTCCAGAAAGGGTGGGAAGGACAGGAATTCTGTAGGTGATACAGCTGTGCAAATATACTTCTTATCATGTAAATTCATGACACTAAGAAATCTGAACATTTCTAACCTGTTAATTCCGTGTCAGGTGAAAGAGCTGAAACACCCCAGACTAGAATACAGCATGGTCAAGAAAGTTTTGCTAATGCTGGGCCCTAGGTGCGAGATGATCTTTAGATATAAATATAGGTATATAAAGAGATGAAATAAGGTTAAAACCATTTGTTTGTATGTTTTAATGGAAAAAATATTTCTTCAGTGTTTCCGTTGCCAACTGAGGGTCTGAGATTTGTAAACAGAATGAAAATCCACCAAGATGAACAGAGCTTCATGGAGTTAGGGATCACTAGATCCCATTACATCCACTATAGCAGCCCATTGCAACCACTATAAGAACATTCCTGACAAAGACTTAATATTTGTAATGGTGTATAGAAAGTATTACTTATTTACTTATCTCTGATTATGTTAATTGAAAGCTAGAATGTGGTCATTATTCACACATACCAGGTTCAGAACCTCAATATTCCCCCTTCCAAGCAAATAGAAACTGAAGAGAAAAACCTGTTGATTTTTACAGCTCTAGTCTTTCATCTGCACATTTAGCTCTTACTGTTTAACAGCATGACAGGGTTGAAAATTTTGGCAGGTGGGCTTCAATTATTCACAAATGCAAGGCAATGCACATTAAAAGGGGATAAAATATTGACTTTATGCACACTAGAAAGCTATTAAGTTACTGGAGACATACAGAAAGAATACCCTGTAATCAATACCAATAGTTCAGTGAAAACTTCAAGTCATTGCTAACTTTGGCTAAAGAAAAAAATATTAGGTTAGATACAGTGCAAGATAAAATATCCTGAAAATATTTGTACATAGAATATTTTTTAATTTTTATGGTGGAATATTTATATGGCACACTGCATTTAGTTTTGGTTGCATATTCTCAATAAAACATAACAAAAAGAGGAGGAAAAGGTGAATAGATGTAGAGATTCTGAGAAAAACATCTAAGTTTTAGGTATCTAGTCTGAACGTTCTTCCTATGCAATCCTATATGTTCCTGGTGCAGTTGAATGAGAGGGAAAGGCAAACTGAAGATCTCAAGTGAATAGCTTAGTCAGTCAGTCTAAATACGCATTTTTTTTCCTGTTGACTTAGAAATTCCTGTTGTTGTAGATGTGGTTCAAACTGAAATTTGGAATCATCATGTGTCCTGTGTCTTAAAGGTCCTAGAGGATTGCCTTTATCTCTTATGTAACACAAAATGAATAAGAAATAAGCATTACCATAACTGCTCTTGTCTTTCTCTGCTGTTATTTAAACATGAACACCACCTCATAATGTTCCAAACATATCAGCTTATGAGCTGTTTAGAGAAAGGAATATTACTTTCTCTATGTGCTAGAAGCACTCCTCCTGGCATGAGGTGAAAACTGTACTGCTTTGCATTAATAAGGCTTGTCACATGAAGAAAGAAACTAACTTTAGTTCAGTCAGAAAAAAAGCCTGTATTTTGATCTTGAACTAGATGGAAAGAGTGCCAAAGGGGTATCTTGACTACGAGCACAATTCTCTTCCCAAGCATACTCACATTATTGTTACTTTGAGAGGCAATGCTGCTGCTGCTTCTGTAAAAGTAAGACAGCATCTATTCTATTTTGGAAAGTTTCTGTATGAAAAAAATATAACAATAAAATATGTTTTATTTTCATCTTTTTCTCTATGTATCTGAAAATGTTTCCTGACAGCATGATCTTTCAGCCTTTGCCTATATATATACTTGGTGTTCCACTCTGCTCTTTGTACTATAATTAGGACAAGCATGTGTAGAAAAGCAGGGAAAGAGGAGATGATAGGAAAGAAGATGGACAGAGTTATGGGGTTTTTTTCTTAGACTAACTAGAGTTTTACACAAACCCTTCTTGTAGAAGAATTGTACTTCTCTACAGCTAGCAGTGCATTATTTTCTGCTTGCATGAAGACAGATTCATTCACAACATGCAAGATGATTGTGTTAAAAGAAAAATATTCATAGCTTTGAAGGACTTGCTTTTTGAGGCATCTGTAAAGATAACATCCAAAATCCCATCAAAAACTTAACTGGTGTCAAATAAACCAGAGAGAATAAACTTATAGAATACAATTAAAACTAAAATTCAAATTCATTGTACTTTGGATGGATTACAAAAGCCATATAAACACTATCCTAATATCATATAATATTAATGTAAACAGCTAAGAACTTTAGCTTCCAAAAAATAAAAACACTGGTTTTATGCGTATGCGCTATAGTATTAAAGTTTTATACTCACTAATGAAAAACTTAGTCACAAGCCTGGACAGTAAGTTAGTGTTATTGTTGTCTAGACCATAACCAAAATTAAATTATATTAAAAGAGCAGATACCCTAGCAAAAGCCCATATATCCGTGTATGACTGTGGAGCCAGTACTACTTGCTGTTAGGTGACAGTTATTGTCATTATAACTGCAGTACCAGGGAAAAACTTTGTAAGTAAGTTCATAAAACAACTTTCTCCAAACAACTCTGTTTCTTTGTCTCCTTATTATGTAGGAACAGGAAACAAAGATATAAAAGAGGGAAGATATATTCGACAGCTATAGTAAATAACACAATTTTTTGTCTTTATGGTCACTCTCATGGTAAATTTATCTTTTGATGTCATGCTACTAGTGCCATCAACACAGAAAAAAAGTCTTTTTCATTTCATCATGTACCTTTTGGCATTTGGGACCTAACTTATTTTGTTGTATACAAATCAGAGGGGAAAGATAAAAGTATACTAAAGAACAAAAGTAAGACCTAATGTGAATCTGCTGATAGTGTAGTTGCTCCCCTTGGCCTTATCCATGGCTGAAGGAGCTGTAACACAGAGGAAAATACTATGCTTTGACAGCATGTGGAAATATGGTACAAAAAGATAAAGAGCAGGCAAACAAAAGGAATTCTTTGGTCTAATATAGGGCAGCCATATGCTTTCCACAGTGGCTCTATCTGCCACTGGAAATTTGAAGAGTCATACTGTGGGAGCTCCATACAAGCTCCAGGATATTAAAAATTGGTCTCCTAGAGGATGGGAAATAGCTGTATGTTACCCCCCAAGAAGAGTAACCCAGGTTCTCATTAATAGATGCCCTGGGGCGGATTAGAGTGAAGTGACGCTGAATGATAAGCGTTTATAAATATATATATGAAGGGTTTATTTTACAACAGTTTTTTTGCAACGGAAAGCAGTTATGTAGCTATTTTAGTTATTATTATCTGTAATAATATAGCAGTATGAGAGCATAGAAACATTACTTATAAAAATGTATAAGGGAAAAGAAAGGAAGAAAAAGAAAGGGAAGTAGTAGAAAAGGTATACAATCACCACCAGTGGATCTACAATGAAGCCATTTGTCAAAGTAATGATCTTCGCCCATCGGGATTGGGGGAAGAAGCCCATGAAACACAGTCTGATGGGCTAATAAACACTCAGGTTCAGGTGGGAGCAACCTGGTACCTCCCCTGTGGTGAGGGAGATCTTTCAGTCCTCTGGTGGAAGGCCTCAGAAGTGAGAGGGGGAACTACAAAGGTCTTTGATGGTTTATGACACCTTCTAATTCACAACAGCTGCTCCCATGTCAGTGCAGCTGAGCCAGTAATGTCCCATCAGACCTTCCCCTGTGGGGGGGGGGGGGGGGAAGTTTTACAACTGAGCAGAGGACAATTACCATGATAAAGAGCACCAGCCTGTTGTCTTCTTTGTCAGCCTTGAAGCTTGGCTTCACCAAAGCACCCTGGTGGCTCCACAAATGGATAAATGGTTTGAGTCATTAACCATTAACAGCCCAGTTTCCCAAATTGTATCCCATTCCCAAGTACACATATTGTTAAAAATTAAACTGGTCCAGTGCTGCTATGAATTGATTAGGACCAAGTAGTCTCTTTCTCCCATTATATTTCCAGCATATGGAACAGAATACTTGGTTCACAAAGAGCTTGATCCTGCACATGTTTAAGTCAGTGAGGACTCATAATTTCATTTAGTTTGGCATTACCTATATTGGGCATGAAGGAATAGTTACAGCCAAGTTTGTTGAGATTTTTTTTTTTTAGTTTGAGACTTGCCCCCGCCTCTTATTCTTTAAAATATTATATTTTAGGGCTGAGGCTTCCAAACTCTTTGGAGGTGTGATCTGAATTATCACTCAGAGAAAAAAAAATAATCTGGTAACCTTCATTCCCCTCAATTTCAATGAGCAAATTGAAAATATGTATCACTTCTATTTGTTTCTATTACTTCAAAATTCTCACCTTTCTCAAGGTAGGGCTTTTGCTGTAGTATATTTTACTTTTCTGAATGTGTACTGCAATTACAGCCTAATTAGATATTAAAGCCAGTTATTAAAAGTAGCTTTGAAAGAAAATAGTTTAAATGTTGTAAATAGGATGTAGGTAATTGCCAAGCAAAGGTAAACTGTTTGATAATTACAAATGTTAAACTGAATATATCTGATGTTGAAGCAAAGGTCTTAAGCAATGAAGTGGGTGAGCTATCTTTTTGCAGGTAAATCATCTGAAAATAGGCCAATGAAAATGCCCATGCTATATTAATTATTCATTCAGTAGCTAAATTTTCATTCTATAAAGCCTGAATTCTATAAAGCTTTGCCCAAAACAAAAAGATTACGTTGTCTCATAATTCCATCAAATGTATGTACCAAACTGTCCTGGGGTGACTTAATGATGTGCATCCCCTATCTCCGCTCTGTGCCTAGACATGATTCCTGTGCCTTTCTGTGTCTTTAAAACTGGGTGTGAGAGAAAGAAAAAAAGCCAGACGAACTTTTCAAAGCAGTTTGTGCTCCAAGGTCATACTACTCCTCTGCGTGCTTCTGCGGCAGCAAGAGCAGAGGAAGCACCCTTTGCTGCTTTTCAGCCAGCTTTCTAAACTTTTTTTTTTCCTGGGACTTTGGCTTCTCTTCTGGAACTGTTCAGAACACATTGGGAGACCCTACACCTTTGGCCCGGAGGGGCCCACGCCAACCCAGCCCCAAAGAGGGGAAGAGAGAGACCACACTCACAGAAAGGACTCTGAAAATTTACCAGGTTCTCTCCACAGCAAGAGGTTTTATTATTTAGCATTATTCTTTTCCCATTGTGCATTGTGTCTGTTAAATAAATGGTTTTTTCTTTCACTTTTCTGCAAGGAATTCTGCAAGGCTGTAACCTGCCTTCTATCAGATGACGTTCATTTTAGATGTTCCTCCAATTTTGTCTCTAACTGGGACACAAAAAAAGACATATTTTCATATTCTTCAGTAAAACTGTAATCCATCAAACTCAGAGGACTCATCATGGGATTTGTATATCAAACCTAATGAACATGGCCTTATTGCCTTCAGACACCCTGTCTTTTTTTTTTATTATTTCACAGATCTGTAAACCAGAAACTTGTCATTAATCAGAGTATTTTTAATAATATAGTCCCAAAATCAAGGTTCTCACTTGCAGATAGAATCATCATATATCAGATCACTAAAACAATACATATTTATCAGAAAGCGGTATCTTAAGGAGAGGAACAGAAGGACACAGAAGCTCCAAAGGATGCTGGGTCAGAACTCCTCACTTTTCCTCCAGAAACAGAAAAGAAACCAGCAAGGTGTATTGACTAGCACTCAATGATATATGCCTTATAAAATACTTTTAATGACTTAGGATGAAAGGTAAATATGAAGGATGAGTCAGCCACCAGCCTCATTTCTCCAATCCTTCACTTTAGGAGAAAAATGTAAATAGGATTCTAGTCATAGATATAATTAAATATATACATATGATTTTCCAAAATAAAACCATGTAAATATGTATTCTGGAACTAAAGCACCATACACAGTTTCCATTCTCAAAGCAGAAAACTAGAGTTTAGATTCTTCTCTGTGCAAGAGGCGTTGAATGTGCAGCTCCTGCATGAGAGAGAAGATCCTCATCTATAAGTTCACTGACAGTCAGGAATGAGAAGTCCCTGGCTGGGATGGGGAGAAGAGGGAGCCTAAGGTTACACCAGCGATCGGAGAACTCCCAAGGAGAGAAATGATTATGGATGCTCTTGTCCTTATAAACCTGGTAAGCCTTTTACTTGGCAGCAATGGGAAATGCATACTTATTATCAGCAGAATCTGAATTCCTAAGGTATCTCCTAGGCAAATAAGTGGCCCAGTCACTAAAAAAACCCCAGATGTTATTTATCAAAAGATTCAACCATTGTTATACATGAATTTCACCAAAAAAAAAAAAAAAAAAAGGAAATAAATTTTAAAAGAAAGTAAAAATTCTGAGAGTGGATTTTCTTGACAAAGGTTTATTTTCTCAGTGGATGTTCCAGGTTACTTATTTGAACTCACTGTGTTATCTGCCCATTGAGAAGAAAGAATATCTTAACATTTCTAAGCAAGGTCAAAATTCAAATTCTCTTTCCAATCAAAATCCTGAGGAAAATGTAAATAAATGTCCAAAATATCCTTTGTAGTCCAAATGCTGAAAATCCAAAGAGCCTTCAAGGCTCAAATCTTACAGGATGCTCCTTCTTCAGCCTCAAAAGACTGATCAAGGGAAGAGAAAGACTCCTTCCAACTGGGTAGCATCTTCCTCCTGAAAGTTCCCTTCAGAATGGGGTGCAAGTTAGTATGTTTGTAGACATAGCTATATAGGGATTTAGAGAATTTAGGAGATTCCTTTTAGGAAGTTAGAGAAATTTAGGAATTTAGAGGTTAAGAATTAGAGGGAGTTTGGGGAATTAGAAACCACTGTGTTTAGATTTTCTAGAAGACTGATAAGTCAGGCCAGTTTTAAACTTTAAAACAAAGCTTTGTTAGATAGTATTTATTAAAAATATGTGATACTATAAGTTATTACTTAAATTCTATCAAAACTAGCCTTTCCATTCAAGATGCCTAAGACTTGGGACCATCAGCATATTAAACAGCCAAATTTTAAAATATTTGAACAAATAACACCACAATAGTGAAAAACTAGTCAAACTGTATGTAATTACTTTTAAAGCAGAATGGAAATTAATGTAAAAAATATGTCTTTATAGTATTTATATAACTAAGCACAAAAAAATCCCAACTAAACTAGAAAAATGCTGAGTGTGAGAAGAAACTTAACCCTTTATCAGCAGGCAATGAGGACTTCAAGAGAAGACGTATCTTTTACACAGCATGTTTAAACAAGTCTACAAGTCTCTGGTAAAAAGCACTCCCCAACTAGCCCTGTTAATGTTTTTCTAGATCTATAAGCTTTGGCAAGAACTATTTGTCCACCTTTATTACCCAAAATTTCAGTTATTTAAATTGAATAATTTATAAATTTATTTATATTTAATGACTGGATGTGGCACTTAGTGCTATTGTGTAGTTGACATTGCGGAGTTTGGTCAAAGGATGAACTCAGTATTAGAGGTCTTTTCCAACCCTGCTGATTCTATGATTCTATGTATCTGCTATGGCTTTCAAAGACAGAGAAAAATAGTTTTATTTTGTTTTCAATTTTTGTTTCATATTGATTTAAATTTTCTACAGCTGAGGCAGTGGAATGCAAAAATCAATTTATTTTTGTTTAATTCAATTTAAAGCAATTGTCTTTGAAAGTCATATTCTTTGTGTTGCATCATTTGGGATTCAAAGACTGCAGGAAAGTCTTTATCTACCAACATGGGACAGTTCAAGTCTTTTTAATTACAAAAGCTTTCCTGCCACTGTTAGATTTAATTAAATCTTCCTTTTTGTTAAATTTAAATCTAGGACCAATTCAAGCTGACAATGCCTCTTTGATTCTTGGTCTCAAATGGGGAGCATTTCATTTGTCGTCAAGCCAAAATCATGAATGAACTACAGCTTAAATAAGGTAAACTAAAATGAAGGAAAATTATTACCTAGGTTGTCCTTTATTTATCTGACATTAAGTTGCTTTTCTAATTTTTAGAACACCTCACCTCAGTAAATACGGCAATAATTTAAGGCACATAGACAAAGGAAAGGACCCAATAACTATTCACTTCCAGTTTGAAATGTTGACTTACTACAAAAAGAGAGAAAGTCTACCTGTGCTTAAAGTTAGAATCTACCTCAGCTCCTCAGTTTTTTGTAAAACCATGTTGGTATTATTAAAGGAAAAAATTACATGCACACACTTCCTCTATAAAAGAAGTAGCTCAGTCTTAGTGTATCCTTTACAAATGTAAGGAAAATTGAAACAGCAAACCATTATCTGAGTGAAGGCCAGAGTTGTATACAGCAGATCTATTTCTTTCCCCAGTTCTTTCTCTGTTTCTTTTATTCATGTGGCCTTTACGTCTTCACCAGAAGCTACTATTTGTCATTGCCATTTCCACTAAGTTTTCAAACTTTATACTTCCTGTTGAGAAACTTCTCTAAAAACATCAGGACTGTTGGGAAGAGCAGCCAACCAAGCTCCTTTAGTGTACAAAAATGATGGAGGGTGACTATTTATTTTTCTTGAACCATTAGACACAACTGTAAATGTCTTTTCATATATAAAGTAAACAGACCCTTACTGATTCTGTCAAGATAAAAGGTGGTGGAATGGAGATGATAGAGATAGTAAAGGAAACTTTTTCACCACTTCCATTTAAAATATACTGAAGTAAGGTATATTCCATGCTTGCTGTCTTTAGTGCTTTCTGAAAATAAAAGGTAACTAGAAGGAGTAAATGCTGATTTACCAGGAGATGTTAAGGTGTAATTCCAGTCTGTGCTAACCAGATTTCAGCAGGTTCTTAGAAGACAACCTCATACCTCTTCTACATGGTAAACACAAGCCTCCAGCTGGTTAAACTGAAAGCATATAATTGTATTTGCCTTTCTAATGTAAAACTATCTGAGTGAAAGATTATCCAAGATTTCTATAGATGGAGATTAGGACAGCATGACCGTCTATTTAAAAAAAAGAAATCACTCCATAAATGTTAACGTGCTGTTTGGACATTGATTGCTTTTATGACTGACCACAGCCTTGTGCAAAATTGCAAAAAATTTTGTGGTTGTACTGAATTCAGTCAACAGTAGCTGCTAAATCTGAAATACAGGATTTCATTTAGGAATCAGAGCAGAAAGGGAGTCAAGAAAGTACAATACACAGGTTTTATTCTTTCTTCCACATATCCTATTCTGCACCATTAAAAGCAGTCTGAAAATAAAAATCTTAAAAAAGAAATTAATGCACACCTAAAAATAATCATACTATAATGTTAAGAAAATCACTTTCAGAAATTTCTCAGTTAACAGGTATATATCTGACTGAAATCCCTTTTATTTTCCACTTTCAATATCTGCGCTGAATGCCAATCAGATGTAAGAGAAGACTTAGTATTTGCTGCCAATTTTGTCCTACATTGTGAAAATTCCAGAATCACTGATTATCTACCAATTCTTTTTATTCTTTGTATTATCATCACAGCCTTTGCATTCATCTCAGCCAACAGAAACTTCATAGAAAAATACTGTAATAATGCTGAGTACTGTAGTGTTTCACTACTAAAACTTCAGGTTTCTCTACTTAATTCTTATTAAACTAAACATTTCACAGCTGTTCTTTCAATTAGAATGAAAAATATTTTTGCCATTAATTTTGCTTTTAGTAAAAAACCTGTAGGTTTTTAATAATCAAGAAAATTTGTAAGTTTGTGATATTACTTGACTCAAAAGGAAACAAACCTCTATAACAGACACATTTCTTTTGCAAAATGGAGAAAGGAGGAAAGTGAGCCATATGGGCCAAGCAGGCTGATAATGTGGGTAGGGTATTCTTTCCTGTAGATACCATTGATTGTTTATTTGGTACAAGATATTTCTTCACAGATAACATTAGAAACACTTCTGTTAACCCTTTTCCTCCTGTCTATCCCTCCTCACTTTCTTCTAAGCTCAGGTCTACTAGCTTGAAAAAGAACAAGTCCATCATGTTACTCCTAGGTCTGAGAAATGTTTAAAAGAGTCAGCATGTAACGCCTGGAAATTCTGAAACCAGCCATCTCAAGGACAATCAGGAGTTTCCTGCACACAGTAAATTTCTGCTCTTTGATAAATTGTATTCGATTATGAACAAGACATAATCACAGTCTGCCAACAGCATAATCTAAGCTATTTACCCTTTATGTTATAATGCTGTTTCAATTTCAGGAATTCCTGAATGAGCACTGTTGAGTTTAAAATAGTACAGGAAAATCTTAAAGAGAAAGTTTAAGCTTTGCTTAACTTGTAAGATGATTTTTAAAATGTCCTGAAATATTCAGAACCATATATTTGCAGGTTTTTGTTGATTTGAGGGGTAACAGAGGCCCTGAGTTTCATAAACAGAACAAGCACAAGGCACTATCATAACAAGATTGACAAGAATCAGCACCAACATGAGGACTTCACTTTAGCATATTCTCTAAGAATAGGAAAAGACATATGTCCTATAGAAGAGTTGTACACACCAATACAGACAAAAATATTGGTTTTGAAATTTGCTGTATTTTAGAAACAAATAGGACATTGAATAATATGAATGGCTTTTTAGGTTTTTCTCCCTGCAGTTTGCCTAAGGAAAGAACTTGTGATAATGTGGAAAGGAACTTGTATCATCACCACAGGAGCATTTGTTTAATGGCATTCATTTACATAGAAATATGCACCCTGGTAGGAACAATTCAGAAATTCAGCAAACAGCTTGTGATTTCAAGAAACTGTTGACAATGCTAACAATTTGCAGTGGTAAAATACTTTCTGAGTAGTTTAGATTATTATTTGTTTGCATAATTGTCATACTAAATCATTCCCTACCCACTGTTCTATTTTCTGCAGTGGTCATTTCCTCATTTTTATTCACTCAGAGGCAGTCTCTCATTTCATAAGTCAAAACTACATTTTCTAAGAAGGCTATTATTAGTTGCTGTAAGAATTCACAATAAATAATTTAACTCTGCAAGTTTATGCAAGAGTAGAAGATATTTAGGCTCAGATGGAAAAAATCTTGGCACTAATTCTTAGTCACTGTACGCCCAGAGACTTACCAGTCCTGTGATGGTCAACACTACAGTGCACAGAGGGATTCAGCTCCAGAAGTGCTGAGTCAGGTCTTTCTATGGTGGTAAAGCCAAAGTTCATTATTATCCCATGGGATTTAGGCATCTACAAAAGAGCTTCATAGTCAGCTGTATGAAAGGACATCTGAAAGAGACAGCAGAAAATGCTTAAACCATGAAAGAAAAAGCACTGTCCTGCTTCTGGACCTGGTCACTTGTCTGGAAATTAGAATGAAGCAGCTCCTCGAGAGCTCTGTTCATGGCAAGGCATCATTTTCCATACCTAGGTTCTTAAACACATTGTTTTGTTAATGAAAATTGCACTCTTCTTTTATTCTTCCAGATGACTGTGTTAGTGATTGCACCACAATGATGATATGAATTGTATTGCCTTCTAGGAGGGCAGATATCTGGGGTTCAATTGCATTCCCAGTCAGAGAAGATCCAGAAGTGCTTCTCCTGGTTTCTTAAAAGACTCAGTTCCCAAGCCATTAAGTTTTATATCCGTGTTGGAATTGGCAGCTTTGTACACCATATTGGCAGTGCTAATAGTTCTGTTTGGTCCTGAAAGCAAAATTCTCTCCTTTCTTTATTTATTCCACAGCTGGAGAGAAAGGAGGAGGCAATAGTTAGTCACCTTTTGCAGTTCTTGTGGGTATTAGAAAAGCAGTGACCATAAAGGCCAACATGTATTTGTAGGGAAGAGAACTCGCCAGATCTTGGTCCCTGATAAATTTATTGTTTTAAATACTGGAAAAATAAAATGTAAATCAGCTAGATCCACTACAAAAATGAGATTTTTTGTATGATAGTAATGAACTATGATTCTTATTGCCCATATTATAGCTACAGCAGTCAGTAGTAACATTGAAAAGAGCGTGTTTGACCTTCTTTAAAGAAGAGAACTGCAGAATAAAATGATTAGACAAGGAAATATTGAGCAGATTAACAAGACAATTTGCAATAGAAATGAAAATGTGATTTTCCTTATAATTGCTCTAGTGTCTAGACACAGTGCACACATTACCATGAGTTCAGTACATTTGTTTCAACAAAATGAAACATATCTCCAACTTGTCAAATCAGAATGGCCACAAAAATATAAGTGAGGGATAATTACAATTTCTTGGACTCTCTATTTATTTCAAGGCCTTAAAATATACTTTGTGACACTATCATTATGTCTTGGCATTCTACACCAGACGTCTACCAATTATCTGGTTTACCACTGTCTCTAGGTCAATCATTGTACAGTTTGATTTTATTGTGGGTTTTGAGCCCCAAACACTGTGTTTTAGTGGGATAGGACTTCTCAGTTCTAAAAGCTGTTGGGTCACTGCTTCCCTGTATGAGCTGACAAATTCAGTTCTTCCCAAGGTATTTCCCTCCTGGAAAATGAAACTGCTAATCTTTACCCACGTCACTGAGGTGTCATGAAGATCCATTAACATTTACACAGTGCTGGGAAAGTGCAAAGCCCTGTGAGCTACATTGAGACTTGGGCTAAACAGCAAAGCTGAGAATCCTCCTCCCATCATTGTATGAGCTACACTGAGAACCTGGGCTGGGACGGAGACTGGATTTGGGCAAATGTTTCCTGACAATTTCTGGCTAAAATTGTGACGCCATTCACTTCTTAAATTGTTTAACAGGCTATTTTCAGGTGGGAGAGAAAATATGGGGAGTAATTGCATCATATAAATTCCCCTGTATCCAGTACAACATTTCAGAAAGATGTGGTAAAAACAGAAGCAGGATTAAAAAAAAGAAATCTTTTTTTAGAAAATAAACACCACAGAATGATGTGAGTTTAATTCTCTAATTTTGAACAATATTCACATCACAACCTTTCTCTTTTGTTAAGAAAAAATATATGGCCATACTCCCAGAGGGGTTTATTTGTGTTTTATTATGTTACTGTGAATAAACATTTGGACTACAACAGATACAAAGAGAATTTTAGCCCTTTTCAAAATTATAGGAGATTCTTCCTAATGCTACACAGAAAAAGAGTTTGTGAGTTTTTTCTAACACTTGTTTCATCTGATTACCTCTAGAGGCCCAATCCTGCTGCTTTTACACGTGTTGAGTAGCTTTAAATAGATCTTTCTGAAAACAGTATACAAAACTCTTAGAAGAAATGTGCTATTTCGTATTCTTATTCCATTAAAAACACTATAGAGAGGGAAAAATATTTTTACATTCTAGCCTTAGAAAGTAAGGAGTAAGGAAGGGATGAAAACGTCTTCCTCTTTTCCCTACATTTTTCAAATCCAAACATAATACTAGCATAAAATGACATAAAAATATAAATGTATTTTCTTTGACCAAGACTCATAGAAGGTGACATCCAAAAAATTGTACCTTAAGGAAACAATTCAAGGAGGGATTGCAAAAGTGAACGTGCTTCATTCAGCTATCAATGCCACTCCCAAACAATGGCCATCACATAATAGGGACATATACCTACCAGTGCATAAACCTTGACAGCACTGTTTATCAGATGACAGCCTCGAGAATAAAGCACTTCTGCTTCTTCCTTATGGAATCAGTAAGTAGTGTGTAAATACTATGGAAGTCAAAGATTAATATTTCCATAAATTCTAAGCTGGTCTAATTTATTCTGATGAGCCATACATTTCTATATCATCCATCAGAGTATGAAAACACACAGCTATTTTTCTATTTTCTGCAGCACTATCATCCAACATGAAGAAATAGCAGATTTCAATAGAACGTTTTATGAATTTCCCTCCCAGTACTAATCATTGTGTGATGTTGAAACAGCAGTTTATTGCAATCTTTACTAAACATGATACAGTTATAATGCACATGTAAAAAGATGTAACAAATATATTTGATAAAACATCAGAAATCCTGATGATACAATATATATTTTTTTTTATTTATATGTTATTTCTTGGTATTTATGTAAGACCATAATGTCAAATGTAGAATTTCTGAGATACATATTGTAAAGATTACTCTATATATAGGAATAAATATTCAGAGAAGACTATCATATAAAAAACCCCACGGTACTAGGAAAGCAGATAGATATAGCTGATACTAAAAAGCTGCTTTTATACATTGTATACTGAGATTTTGGGGCTTCATCCTAGTGCTCTTTGTGCTTGTGTATGCATATTTATAGAACTTCCACTGCCTTAATCCAAATATTCTGGGCAACTGAGATATCAATGCTAACTCTTAAAAGATATTAGAACATTTGACAGCTTTTCATGTCATGTAAAGAAAGGCATCTCCTTAAAAAACACTGAAAATAAACCAATAACATTTTAAATATAGGCCAGAACAAAATCCCTTCTTAATTCCAGAACTTTGGAAGCAATTTTCCAAATAATAAAGACTGAAAATGCTTCAGAAAATGCTATTTTGTATTTCTCCATGTTAAGTTTCACCCAAATAAATTTCTCTTCGTACATCAAAAATTATCCCCGTTTTAGCACCATAAGAGCCATTGCCCTATATGAATATCAGACACCAGATCAGTGGATTTACAGGTACATTATACTGCTTTAGAATCATTGCATTGCATCAGAGGAAAGGTTCAGTTCCAACCTAATGGATATGTATCTCATCAGCTCTGACAAACCAGCCACTTGAAAAAGCCACATATCTTGATTGCTATTGCCTAAATGGGCTTACAGGCACTGGTCTCAGGCATTTTTCAAGCTTTCTATTTGTAAAGTTTTTAACCAGACATTATTTGTAACCAGCCTTTAAATGCTGTAGTTATTAGCTTGTGAGGCATGTATTATTGGCAAACAAACACACATAAAATTCTCTAACTAAGAAGAAGAAAAAAGGGCTATTTTTTTTCTCTTTTAGACATTTAGCAATCACTGTCCATTGGGAAAGGTATTTTTTCTGATTTCTTGAGTTTTGTATGCTTTGAGAACAAAGCCTTCCCTTCCCGTGCATCTGGAGCTCCCTCTAGTGATTCAGCAAGCAGAGTGAAACCTCTTCCTGACACTTCCTCAGTAAATAAAGAGCACGCGCATTTCTCAGCAGCCTCCCTCTTCAGAAATTTGAAGTAGTTTAAAATGTGAAGCCCAAACTATTATTGAGGAATATCTCTTGGTTTCAGATGGGAATATATTAAATTGGGTAAATATAGTCTGTCTCAATGGAAGAAAAATATAAGAGAAAAGGCTATAGAAATCAAAATTAACATATAATCAAGAAATCATCAGATTTACAACAGTTAAGAGTGGAAGAATATATTTAATAGCTTTTACTGTTTATTGTTTTGGGTTTCTTTTCTACTTTAAAGGAGATAATTAGGTACCATAATCATTAGCTGGCTAAAGGTTAAATTTTCACAAACTGGAAATACCCAACAGTGTTCTCAGATGTCTTCTGTCACATGGAAAAACTTTCTGATTTACTATAGCTGTCGTCTCACTTCTTTTCCTCTTAAATCTGTTCGCTTCTTATACAATCAGCATCAGTGCTGCTGCGTAACTAGAAAAGCTGAAATACCTCCCAGGAGATCCATGGCACTGGACTTGAAACCCTTGCACAGCCTGCCAGTTCTTATTCACAAACCAGAATTCATTATAATCCTCAACAAACCTCAGAGCCACATCAGCTTTGTTTATTTATTACTGTATTTTGTAATATTGGAAATTGCAGCATGTTTTTTTCAATCAATGAATTAATCACATTCCAGAATTGGGACCTGACCCAGCAAACTTTTATTCTCTTGATTAATCCTTAATCGTGCCAAGAATCCCTTTAGAGTATTGAGAGGAACAAGCACATGGCTGACAGTTGCATGACTAAGCTCTCAATTCCATCTGGATATGTGGTCCTCTAGGAAGTACTGATTCTTGCAGCTGAATCCACTCTAAAAAAGCTTTTGATAGACATTGTCACAGGGCTTCCCCATAGATATAGAAATCTGACCACACATAATTACAAGGTCTTATAATAAAATTTCCAAGGAAGAACAACATAGTCATCTCAATCTGAGTATTGGACAACAGAATGATTTGTCATAGAATTTCAGACTTTCAGTGAAAAAACACTTTTTCAACACATAAAAAGTTTCTTCAATGCAGCACACTCAAAAAAACCCTAATAAATAAAGCATTTTTAAAATTAGAAAATAAACATTTTGCTCATGACACCCAAGCGATGAGCAACTTGACATTTTAACTCTGATTTTTAATTTAACTCTAACATTGTAGTTTCTGTTCAGAAATAAATTACATCCACTCTGGTTCCCATTCAGTCTCGTAACAATTCAGTATAGCCATATAATAGAGGGCATTGCCTAACATTGTATAAATAATGTCTTACCAGACATATAGGATGTTTTAAACTGCACTAGAGGATAATTTCAGGGTAATAACACTGGCTATTCAGCATACTAAGTTGTCTAACTAACTGATCAACAGCCTTGAAATGGCCTTTCTTCTGTATCTTGTGTGTTTTATCATTACTTTTCTACACAGCAGTGGCTGAATTATTTAAAATCTTAAATAATCCAGGCATATTTCTAAAAGTAAACCTATTTAAGATGAAATCCTTTATAAATCAAGATTGTTCTCCAGCAAATCAATCTATGCAAATGACATCCTTGAAAATCTCAGGAAACTGTGCCAGATATTCAATGGATCTGAAGTAGGTTTGTCCTTTGGTAGCTTATCTGATGATAAATAACTTTCCAATTGCATTAGTAATAATACAGGAAGTAGGAAAAGTTCTGGATTCTGGATAAATCCTAGCATAAAATACACTGAGTTTTTGAAAAGGTACACCTTGGACATACTGAAGAAGGGAAGGTATTCAGCATCAGAATGAGAATACTGCTGTGTTTCTACTAGCAGAGCGCTCTGTGAGAGGCTGAAATGGCTCATGGCTTAGACATTGTTAAGATCATCAGAAGACTTTTGTATGCAAACATTGCAAAGAAGCAACTGCTCATCTGTGACCACCAAAGACCACCGCTCCCCAAACATGCCTTCTGGGGTAGGTCATAACACACTTGTAGATGTAAAGTAACCTGGGAACCCCGGTTCCTTTCACAGGGAAACCTGCTTGCTGTCACCATGCATCTGGAATTATGATCATAACAGCACCCCAAACACCATCCAGGTCTGTGAAGCACAGGGCCACCACACACAGGCCACTCTGGAAGCACTCCAACAGTTCTGAATTGCCTGCAGTTTCTTTCTTTGCATGGAAAGAGCTTCTCTTTAAGAATGATCACTAGAATGTGTGGTGCAGAAGCGATTTGTGGTGCTCACAGGTCTTGAGCTTCTTTCTGGAAAGTCAGAGCGAGCTGGTTTGTGCCACATACTGAGTGGCAGAAGCACTCAGGCTAAACGCTACCTGCTTTAATGAGTCTTTGTGGCAAAGCAGTCTTGGATTTCCCCTCAGCTGACCTAAATGAGCTCCATTCTGGCTTATCTGAAGGGTGGAGTAATACTCAGAGCTATACACTCCTGTTTCTTGACAAGTCAAAAGAGAATTTTATAGTATCTTGTCTTTTACAGCAATGCAGAACAGATTGACCATGGTTTGGAGCAAATTTCAGGTTTCATAGTTTTATTGTATTATTTATCCTTCCTTTTGCATTATTTGTAAAATCTCCCAATGACAATTTGGGCATTTTATTTTAAGTAATCATAACAAATGTCTTCATATAGTTCACAACAGAATATTAGCTCATAATTGCATTGTACTGTAAAATACAGCAGCTATGAAAGCTGAGGGATGACATAAAATCATTGTTGATAAACTTTGCAAATGACACAAAATTCGTTGGGGAATTAAATAATCAGGAAGATAAACTGCTTCAGAATACTGTATTCCCTAATCAAATGCTTATAAACCACTGGAAGTTTTAATACAGTTGGCATCAAGACTAGAAATTTGTAGGTCAGAGGCTGCTGATGTGTGACATCATATCACCAATGTGAGATCTGAGTGTAATCAAAAAGCAGCTAGGAAAGCCTTTCAGATTAAAAAAAGGCAGGGGGAAAAAGAAAAAAGAGTATATCCAGGACTGTGCAGGAGATAAACATCCAGTTAATCTAACTGGGTGCTGAAATCACAGGTTTCTAGTGTTTGTGATGATCTGGCAGAGCAGTCCTCAGGTTCTAGATTTCTGGGATGCTCACCTCCCACCTCCGTCCTCCATCCTTGCATCCGTAGACCTGATTGCCTGTCACTGTTCCTTCCCCCCTCCCTCCCTCTCACTAGAGCTGACTGAGTCGAAACCTTCTGTTTCACTTGTCAGAAAACTTTTCCTCTGCCATACCTTTTTTTCTCAAGGAAAGCACAAGCACTTGTTCAGCTTCCTTTCTGCTGTGAAATTCTCTGCTGTGTTTTGACATTGGCCAAACTCCATCCATCCACAAAAACCTCTCGCTCACTCCCCACTGCAACTAGACAGAGGGGAGAAAATATAATGAAGGGTTCATGAGTTGAAATAAGGACTGGGAGAAAACACTCCAAGGTCAAAACAAGCTCGACTTAAAGATGTTAAGTAAATTTATTACTAACAAAAATCAGAGCAGGATTATGAGAAGTAAAATTAATACTTAAAACCACCTTTTCTCCCCCCCCCCCTCTTCCTCCCTCCTTCGCACCAATGGCTCAGGGAGACAGGGTGCAGGGCTTTTGGTCAGTTTGACACCCAAGGTTTTCTTCCACTGCTCAGGGAGAGGAGTTCTTCTCCTGCTACACCATGGGGGCCCCTCCCACGAGAGACAGTTCTCTGTGAATTTCTCCAGCCTGGCTCCAATCTCACACAAGCAGCAGTTCTCCCAAAACTGCAGCAATGCGAATCCCTCCCACAGTCACACAGCCCTCCCAAACTGCTGCACTGTGGCTCTCTCTTTCCTCGGGGTGCAGCCCTCCAAGGACAGGCTGCTCCAGACTGGAAGCAAGGGCCCTCTCTCTCCGCTGGGTCTCCCACAGGATCACAGCCTCCTCCAGGCATCCACCCACTCCAGTGTGAGCACCTCCCCCATGGGCTGCGGGTGGATCTCTGCATCCCCTGTGGATCCCCATGGGCTGCAGTGGCACAGCTGCTTCACCATGGTCCTCACCAGGGCCTGCAGAGGAACCTCGGCTCCAGCACCTGGAGCACCTCCTGCCCCTCCTTCTCCACTGACCTTGGTGTCGCCATGTTGTTGTCCCTCGCATGTTCTCACCACCTCCTCTTCTCTAGCTGGAATTAAAACTGCACCACTACTTTTGTTGTGATTTCTTCTTAAATATGTTACCACAGCAGTGTTACCATGATCTCTAATTGGCCCAGCCTTGGCCAGCAGCATATCCATCTTTCAGAGCCATCGGAGATTGGCTCTGCCGGACATGGTGGAAGCTTCCAGCAGCCTCTCACAGAAGCCACCTACGTAGCCCCCCGCTACCAAAACCTGGGCTGAGCAAAACCAGCACACTCTCATATATGAGAGAGAGGGGAGAGAAAATACCCCTGTTAACAGCACTCTGCCCAAGATCCTTGTCCAGAATAAGGTGATCCTGAAACACCAGCACTCTCCCAAGAAGACTGCAGAAAAGTAAAATGTGACCTGGTGCAGTACACGAGGAAGGAAGCAGCTGGTCTCACAATGAATTAAGAAGGACATAAAAATACAAACAAGAGCTCAAAAGAAAGACATAAAAAAGCAGAAAACCAACTATTTAAAAGTAAGGATTAAAGAACTCAACCGGTTTAACAAGAGACTGTGAAGGCATAGCTAGGTGGCTGTACTTGCATACTGAAAGGTTTGCAGGGGTGGGAGTTTTTTCCACCTTGCTAACAAAGCTGTATGCAGCCCTGCAGAATACAGCTGAAAGACTATTTCAATCTTGCAGCAGAAAACAATTTGAGAGATGTGAGGCAATGTAACATTGTAACAACTTTACTGAGAGCTTGAGAGAGAGAGAGGGTAGGATCTGTGTGCTTTACTTTCAATATTTTTTCAGTCTCTGTCTGGGATTCATTTGGCTTGTCACAGTGCTCCCCATGGGATGTATGTGTACATAGATGTTTCTGTTTCTTTCCTGGCCCACAGGAAGATCCAGATTCCCTGCATCACCTCAGAAAGCTGATAGTATTGGCAGCTGTACATTAACAGCATGTTCAAACCAGCCCCAGGTCTCTTGGCTCATGTCCTGGAATAGTCAAAGTCTTATGCTGCTTCCCAAGTGTATTTTCAGGGTAATTTTTACCTTTGTCTGAAGTGTCAACAACTGTCCAACAAATGGATATTGACAGGACCCAGAGGGACAAATTCTAAAAATTATATTTCTCATCGGAATCTGGGTTTCAAATATATCTGTTAATAAAGTAAAATACTAATCTGTGCTTCCCATCTAATACTAAAAAGGATTTTTATGTAGTCAAGGAGGTCTCATGTAGTGGTTTTGGTTCAAAATACTCATTGCTTACTTATTTACCTTCTGTGAGATAAGAATTAGGAGAAAGCAAAGCAGGCACAAAACTTAAAAGAATATAAAGAAGTTTATTAACAGACCTAAAATAAAGGAAAAAAATTCAGACCAAACCTTCAGAACACTTCTCCTCTCCCCCCACCTTTGTCCCTTCACGCACTAACAATGTAAAAAGACAACCCTTGAGATTTTCAGTCAGTTTACCACTTCTATAATAACCTTTTTCAGTTCACTTTGGGAGAAGAGTCTCTCTTGCTCATGCTATGGAGACATCTCCACAAGTTCTCTCATGGCTTCAATGTCACAACGAGACAGCCGCCCAGGTTGGTTCTCTGCTCGCATGTGAGAGTCCCTTCCCTCTTCTTACAGCTTTCCCCCCAACTGCTTTTGAGGGTCCAATCTTGAGCTACTGGGGTACCATTTTAAGGATGAGCTGTTCACAAACAAAGGTTCTCTTCACCCATCTTTGGGAGCATCTTCATCTATAGGACTATCTCTGGGAGCATCTTCATCTCTAGGAACAGAGATCTTCTCCTTCCGATTTGGAGTAAGAGTCCTCATGACTTCCATCTCTCCCTTTTCAAACTTCTCATCAAATTACAGCTGCTTCAGCATTTGCTTATTTCAGCACAGGTACTTTTGCTCACAGTTACAGTCATTTGCTTGTTTCAGCATAGGTACTTTTGCTCACAAGTACCGTTTGAACGCTCCACCCCCCCATGCTTTCATGAAATTACAACAGGTACTCTGAGGTATCATAGTCCATCACCACCATAGCTTTTCAACAGAATTTCAGCTTCTAAGCATCTCCTCTTTCTTCTCCCTCAGGGTTTCAGCTCCTCCTTCTTTACTGACTTTGGTGTCTCTATGGTGTTTTCTTCACCTTTCCTCTTCCTCAGGCTCTGAAGAGGATTAATGTCTGCAGGCTTCGTCTGTTCTGGAGGAAACTTACAGCACTAAAAGGGTTAATCTCACATGGGCCTTGCAGCTGGAGTTTGTTTATTGCTGTTGGTCACATGATCTTTGCTGGGCAGCGGGGCAGCCTCAGCTGAATCTTGGGCCGCAGTGGAGGGAGAGGGTGTGAAGCCAGGCTGCGCCGCCTGCACGGAACAGGGCTGTGGGGGGCTGCGGGTGGAACAGGGCCGCACGGCTCCAGGATGGCTGTGTCCCGGCCCGGCCTGGGCTGAGCAGGGCCTGGCCCGGCCTCCCTGGACCTCACAGGCATCCCCCCAGTTACCTGTCCCAAGGCCAGAAGCAAGAGAGACCTTTCCCAGAGTTTGTTCATTCTTAAATGTGGATCACAGAGGCGTGCCAAGCTCCTTAAGTGGCTTAAAAAGTTGCTAATATTCAAACTAGCCAGTTGATAGGTTGTTAGGTCATAGAGGAAGCTGTAAGCACTTCTTTGCAAGAGAATCACTTCCATAGCTATGCTAACCCATGACATCTCAGTAAGCTAGCATGTTAACTTCAGCTTAACCTCAAGTGTATCCTTAAGATCTTTGTTAAATGAAAACAGATGCAAATATATAGTTATTAGCATTGATTAAGTATCGAGAAAAGTGTGATTTGGCCCTCTGGGATACCACCACTGATCATATATCTCTTGCCTCTTATATAACATGATTTTTTATTTTAATTTATATCCTCTTTGCAACTGGAGTGCTCAACAAGAGTCCTCTTTTCAAAAACTAGAATTTGCCAGCTGTTCCAATGAAGTTAATTTTATCAGAGACACTGAAGTTATTTTCTATAATAAAAGTGCAGCAAAAACATATTATCAGAACACTTGCTATTGGGCAAGGGCTCTGAGGACAGCTGGAGCATCCTTTCAGTTCTAACAACAAAAAATGAACATACTTCCAAAATCACAAAGCCGTTCTTAAATGAGAGGGAATTAGTTCTCATTTTTCATCTCCCAGCACCTTGATTTAGATGAAACTTCTGCATTTCTGAATATGAAATTACTCACTTTTCCCTACTTTTTACATAATTTTAAACTTTAAACTTTATTTTTTAAAATTTTTCAAATCTTATTTTTTAAATAATTAAATCCAAAATTAATTGGACAACCTTCAGATACGGGTCAAAAAGTCAGCAAGCTTATCTGAAGGAAAATTTTGAACCTCCAGAGGTACATCGGAAACAAGCCATGTCTTTTTTGTTGTTGTTGTTGCATAGCAGTAATATTGAAAAATTGATACCTCCATTAAAACAGGCTATTATGGGTCATAGTCATTGGCATTTCATATATCAAATTTTGACATAGCTGATAGGTCCAAATACAACCACTTGGATAAGAAGAATCCAGCATAAATTCTACTGGTTTTTAAAACTCCACTATATCAAACAAAAATTCAGATGAAACAGATGAGGTGTGTTTTATTTGGGACACACCGTATAGATTTTCACTCCATAAGGACAAGAATAAGAAGATGTACTGAGGGGATGAAATAAATACTGAAAAAAAACTCTATTAGATATTAACAAAATACATAAAACACATACTCTACCTCAGTAACATGTTTTATGTTACCTCAGTAATGTTTTGTACAGTACCACTTAAATGCTATCAGTTTTATGAAGTACAAGTCAGGCTGTATTAAAACACGCTGGCAAAATCACCAAGAAATATAAAGTCCCTAAACATATTGTTGTTACAAAAGTTGGTTTTAGCTAAGGAAAAATGGGGCAAGCTGAAGCACCAAGATTCATCAAGGAAAAGAGTAGAAACAGCTCCTGCATTTACCAGTATCAAATGAGAGTGTGATTTATTTCCCAACAGGTAAGTGTTTCAAAAAAAAGAGATAAAGCTCAAGTCAAAATAAGTAGAAAGGAATATACAAAGTATGGCTGAAATAAATTTTAGATATATGAACTCTATATGTAACAAAATTATGCAGTAGCAAGACTACTATAACCTCAGAACGATTCATCTTTATATGGAAAACTATTCTGAAAAACTGGTTTTCCTGACAAGAACAATTTTGCCACTAAATTTAACTAGATGAGCATTTCATCCTGTAGATGATCTGAGCTTTGAGTCAGGTTTGAATGCTCTGAGAGCCAAAGCACCAAATTAGCAGCAGATGCATTCCCAATGGCTGACAGAATTTTCACATTTAGTTTTCTGTTAAATTTCTCCACTTTGGCATATTATGACTGCCATTGGTACTGATGTTTAAATTCTCTTCTGGTGCACAGGCACCTGATCTAATTCATGCAGACTTTATGGACAAATCACATTTACAAGCTTTTGCATAAGATTTTTGCTTATAAATTCAGGTAAAAGCATGAAAATTCTATAAGCAGTGAAGTGTCAACTTGGCAACTCCAGAGGTAAGTAAACTATCAAATTCAGTTTAGCCATGTGTATCTTCATCTCTAAAATTTGAAGCAGCCAGGTACTATTAAAGTACAGCATAGAAAATCATTCATCATCAGTGTTGTCTCAAAGCATTAGTGACATAGTTATATTTGCTTTACTAACGAAGTGTAAAGCTTTTCTTTAGTTCTGGATCATAGATTTAAATTATAGCAAAAATGAAGTTCTTCCGGAACACAAAAACTTTCTTGAAAAGATTTTGCTATGCTTCACTCTGCTTTAGACCACCAGCTTCCCCACCAGGAAACATTATACTTGAAGAGGAAAATTTTTTTTATTCTTACAATGCTCCAATATAATCTGCCTGTACTGTTTTTGCTAATCATGTCCTTTCTAGCTCATTAGTGTGCTTGACATAAATGTGATCTTGTAAAAAATATAATAATGGCATCAATGAGGTCACATTTTTCATATTTTTGCAAATCTTGTCCACTTAATAAAACAGGTTTTAAAGATTTTATAAACTGGTAAAATTGCTCGGTGGATAAACTAACTTTTAATTCAAGGTAGTATAACATACATTCTTACTACAAAAAATAAAGTGGTTAAAATGGAGTCACCTACAAACTTGAATCAACTTGTCTGAGCCAAGTGAACTTGAGTATTCAAGGAAAAACTTCTTCAGGTCAAGGCAAATCCAGATGGCCCACCTGAAACTTCTGGTGAAGGCCTGCTGAACTGGAGGCTGGTAGACTAGCATATACAAAAAGTTATTCCACCACCTCCTTTCCAATGAAATTCCTTCAATTTACTAGAGAAAAAATGTCCAGGGAATGCTTGTACTGGACACCACTGGGACCATGGTACCCAAAAAACCTGGGCAAGTCTGTTCTCTAGAATTTGCTTAAGGTTTTTTATACATGCTTATACCTTGGACAGCACAACATTTTAGGAAAACTAACCTAAGTTTAATCTTTCACTAGATATATTGTCAGTTTGTTTTAAACATGCTACCCAATAATTTCAGTCAGTATCATCTTTTTCTTTCACTGTGGTAATTACTGAATAAATTATATCTCCATCTTTTATATAAATTTCCATTTTATTGATATTTGGATGAATTTTCCCCAATCTAAAAAATCTTTAATCAGCTTTTTTACAGAAGTTTTTCCATGTTTCTTGTGACTTTTGTGGCCTCTCTTTGTACTTTTTCTACTTATACTCTATCCCTTTGATATATGATGATAGAACTGAAAATAATGGTTAAGCAGCAGGGACATCCTGGATGTATGCAGCCTGGTAGTGGTGCTTTCCAATTTATTCTGTTCTTTTCCAAACAGTACCTAAAATTCTGTTTAGATTTTTCTAGCTACTTATTTTACTGTTACCTCTGAAAGTAACAGAATGAGATAAAAGAGGGAGAAGGTGGTTTTGATAGAACATTTCTCAAGCCTGTGTCAGCAAGTACTAATGGGTTTCAATGAGTAGTCCCTGCCAAAAGCTAAGGCCACAATGAAGATTATTAATTTAATAGAACATATGTATAGCTAATACTTGTTACAATATGTAATTTGCAGATTGAAAAAGGCTTCCAGCTGTAATAAGGCATAAAGTGCTTTATATAGCAAAGTTAATTTTCACCTCTACTGCTAGATAAGCTATCAGTGCTCTGTTTCACTGAGCTCAGATGTGAGAATTAAGGCTGGAAAAGGAAAGGAAAACAGATTTATCTTGAACCTAGAAGGCATAAAAACAATTTACAGGGGATCAACAAGGTAGTGCCTATGGGGAAAGGATATTCCCACCTCTCTTTAACTGGGTGGGTGGGTTAGCTGCTGGGAGGAAACAGAGAAGGGGTGTTATTCTTTGAACCTAAGGTCCCAGATTTTTAATAAAATTTATCATAATGTTACTAAAATAAAATTTTTTATTTTATCCAAACTTTTCCCAGGTCTTTAATGAAGTATCTGACCTAAAGTTCTACTTAATAAATGCTGTACTTTTTATCATTCTGCTTGCTCAGTGATGTTGCAGTATATGATATGAAGATATCAGATTGTGGGTGAACTGTCTCCTCAGAAACAGAGATTTCAGAGACAGCAGTGCAGATTTGTGTCTGTGCTGGATTTGGAAGAGGTAGGACTTATGGATGGGTCATGCCAAACTGCAAAGGTCTGTGTGGTAGCACTTGTGGGTGCTGTGTTTTAGGATAAGCCTTCCTCTTGTATTTACTCACCAGCAGCTTTTCTGCAAACCCACATGACACCACGTTTTCCTCTGCTTTGGAATCCCTTCACAGACTGTTATCTTTTAGGCAGCGTTCCATTCGCAACATACCTGCAATATTCAGTGTTGTTAAACCTTTAAATCTTCGCCATTTTCCACTTATTTTCATGTGTTGCCTTGTTTCTGGAATGAGTAGTCTTTAAATAATTACCAATTTTGACTTTCTCAAAGCTCACTTTTGCTTTGCTATACACAAAGGACAACTTATGCTTATGTATACATATATGTTTATGTATAGTATTATGACTATTCTTAACTTGAATGCGTGGTCTTTTTTATGTCAGCACTGTTGCATTGATCTTTCTGTATTCATTCAAAGGTGTAATACATCTGGTCTTGTGAAGAGTTTTACAATATGTGTATGTGCATATGTGAGTACATCATCCTAGTTCCCTTTACTCAGAGGAGCAGATCAGCTACTTCAAAAGTAATCCCACACAAAAATCGAAGTTTAAACTATGACAAAATGAATCACACTCTGAAAGAGTCTGCTCATTTCAGGTACGTGTACAGGGAGCCAAGAGTCAGAAGGCCAGTGAAAAGAATCCCATCCCTGACTCTATTTTCTCATGGGTGATCATTCTATAACAGGAGCTATCCTTCTTTTCAGCATATGTATGCACATGAACACTCACAGGCAGCACAGCAATATGATAAAAATAATAGCAGAATGCTATATAGGTTTTAGATTATTTTTCTCTCATGGTCTTAATAACTGTTTCCCTTCTTACCAGTTTCTGTAGTGTCTAGTATAAGCCAACAGGTCCAGTTCCATTCTAGTTGCTCTTATAATCAAAACTGCAACATACTTAATAACAGAAATGCATGTCTTATAAGCTGTTGTATGATGTGGTTGAAAGCCACTCATACCCTTTGTCACAGCTGGAATCATTGTAATTATGTTGTTAGTGCATTAGTTGTCTTCCATCTGGAGCAGTGTTTGTTCTCAATAGATGTCGTATGGTTGAAAGGCACCACTTAACTATGAATCACCCTTTATTGATGTAATCATTCTTACTTTATGAAAACAGATAATTAATATAAAGCTTCTCTGGATGCAGCATTGGCAATCTCACTTTGGCAGAATTTTTGTTGAATATCTTTTCAAAACACTCATTTCATATCTTTTTTTTCCTGCACTTTTCCAGTACCATTCCGTTTAACTTCCTCAGCTGAAACAAGGAAACATGAGAAGTTCTTAATTTCTTTTATCTGTTCATGTGGAAAAGCTTGTGCTCTTTATAGTGACCAAGAATTAACATCTTCCTCTATGACTGTTAAATGCCCAAGGAAATCCTTACCTTGAAAACCACAATCACATTCTATTTTTGAGACTATTCCCCTCTTTCTTATCTCAAAATCAGAGCTGGCATAGTTGCAACTATCTTAATGTTGGGGACTAAATTTAGAACTCAGCATAGCCTATAATCTGTCCTCCAGAGAGAACACCTCTTCTCCACTCTAGGAAAGCAAACCTGTCATTATAAAGGAGGTCTGTTGGCATCAGGGTGCAGGTAGCATCTGAGTACTTGGAAACTTGTGTCCTGCATTGTTTGGAAATAGTATTAATACCTTCAAGCATGGTACAAAAAGCCAAGGGTCTAGAGGCTCCATGGCAAAAAGGAAGGTAAATTGCTGAGTGGGCTAGGGATAGTGGCTACTCCATGTCAAGAGATCACTAATTATGTAACTGAGATAAGTAATTTTTCCCAGTTCATCATTGAATAGGCCAGTAAAATATTAGCATATTGGTTTTAACACCTACTAGCCAAGTGAACACTTTTTGGAAGGCTTATACATTCTCAGCACATTTTTAAAACATTATAAAAAGGAAGAAAATATAACAGACAGTTTAACCCTCTCTGGTTCTGTTTCGAGTCTAGGATAGATGTGAACTCTTTCTTCTTGCACATAACTTAAGCTAGCTGACCTTAGAGGTGCAATGCAATCAAACAACCTGCCTGCTCTGTTGGTTAGCACTTCTCACATCCCCATTTTTCTGCCTTACTTCCTTGCTGCTTCACATCTGAATCAGAGCCACAGGTTCTCAGGGCAGGAACCTTGTAGTTTTCATCTGTTTCATAAAACACTTAGACAATAGTAATAAAAACATATTTAACAATAAAATATAATGGGTTGATAAATGTAGGTTATGCAAGAATCAGAACGTATCCTCATTTTTACCCTGTGGAGTTTGCCTGTTGTGAGGTATTTTGCTGTGAGTTTGGGCTTAGATTTTTGTTTGGGCTCAGCTTTGTTATCTTCGTTGCAGTAAAGTAAAAGAAAAAGGAGAAAGAATTTTCAAAGCTAGTTGGCTTTTTCTATTTGACAAAAAGGCCAATTAATTTTGCTAATGCAGCAAAAGAAGACAAAAAAGAGTAAAAAGAGTAGAGCAGCATTCTAAAACAATCAAAATGAGAAAAGAAAGCCCCCAAATCACATTTACTTCCTGTTTTCCTTTGCTCAATTCTCCAAAGACACAACAGCAACATATCCTTTAATTTAATATGTAATGAAGTGCTTGCAACTGATTTTTTTTACTTGTTTTCACAGAATCACAGAATATTCTGAGCTGGAAGGGATCCAAAAGGATCATTTTGTTTGTCCATTTGAGATTAGTATTAACATTTTATCATCTTCAAATAAGGTAATATTCATCCCTGGTGACTCATCTTTAAATCCAGTGCTGTGACAACAGGTGAAGTCATCACAGTATATGAGACATATTTCCTCCTACAGATTCTGTGTTCCATAGACTTAATTTAATTTGCAATGTCTTCTGATTTCCCATGGCCTCATTTCTGTCCTTCTTCCCTAGCCTGCAACCTGCCATTGAATCATCTCTTCTTTCTTTAAATCCTTGCTAAAATGCATGTTTTCCTTCCTAGACTTCCAGCTAAATCTAAATTATCCTATCTACACTTCAAAGTACCTCACTGTGCATCACTTCAAATTTTTCCTCTGTCAGAGCCTCTCAGCTTTCAGATCTTTCTATTCTCCTGTTTAGAAATGACTGGCTATTCCTTTGGATTTTTCCTTTTTCTCCCAATATATCTTCTATGCAACCCCTTGCCAGTCACATGACAGCCCCAGTCCCTGGACCAGGCTCTCCTTTCCTTTTCACTAAGCAGGTTTGCTTCCACTTGGTCTTCACAGTTACCCTTTAACCACCAACCTCCATCCAACTCCCAGTGGTCCTACTGTGATCCCCAACCATCAAAGCTAAAAAACCAAGATATCCAGAATGAGCATTGTTAAACTGGGAGGGAAGTGAAAGGTGTTGATTTTGAATGATTGCCTGCAGTTCAAATATTTGATAAGATTAGAGAGGAAGGAAAGGAAGGAAGGAAAGGAAGGAAAGGAAGGAAGGAAAGGAAAGGAAGGAAGGAAAGGAAGGAAGGAAGGAAAGGAAGGAAGGAAGGAAATGAAGGAAGGAAAGGAAAGGAAGGAAGGAAAGGAAGGAAGGAAGGAAAGGAAGG
>NW_024580671.1:15442938-15595822 GCF_017639235.1 Corvus kubaryi | reverse complement strand
GAAGGAAGGAAGGAAGGAAGGAAGGAAGGAAGGAAGGAAGGATTATTCATCTATTTGTTTGCAAAGAGAATTTCAGCCTAGAAAGAGTTAAAAAGCACTGAGGTCCTGATCAGGAAAAAAGAGTAAATGCATTGAATGAAAATCATAGGCAACAGGCCAGAACAAAAGATTGTGTTTTAAAAAAGAAAGGTAAAAATGTAAGGAAACAGTAAAATTAAATAAGGGAAGTTTGTCAATAAGTATTCTAAGATTTGAACAATTTCACAGAGGCAGAAGCAAACACATTGATGTCATGCCTGTTTAAAACTTTGCTCCTTATTACTTTTTGTTATGATATTATTTGACCATCTAGCTTCTTTCCTATGTAAATATTCCTGGTTGGTTTGCTTGTTTTTTGAGCAGGCTCCTGTATTGCTTAATTTCTCTACTGGAATTCAAAGACAGATCAGGTCAAACAGTATTCCTAGTCACAGTTCTGAAACACCTCTAAAATAATAGTAAAGCAGAATTTGCCTCATCTCACGCAATTCCATTTGGCATCTACAGGACCTGTTGAAGACAATATACTCATTCCTCTGACTGCTGATGTTTCTTTATAACTATAATTCATGTGAAGCATCTGTCCTGCCATCTGTGATTACAAAGTTGTTCAGTCTCCATGTCAGTTTTGCACATACAGATTGATTTTGGAGATACATTCTGATGAATCAAGATACAATCATTTCAAGGAATTATTTCTACAGCCCATGTAAAAAAAAAAAAAAAGATTCCTGAATAAAAATTTCATTCATTATTTAACTAACTTGCATGCAAAGCAAAAATATGAGCATATTGAATTAATCTCCAATACCTGATTCCACAAATTAACACTCAATAATAATAGGGGCAATAACATAACAGTTTAAAATTTGATTCTGTATCCTAAAGGTATTTCTACTCTAGAAAAAAATAAAACAAGTTTAAAAGTAGTAGTATGAGGAAGCAAGATGAAGACTGAAGGGATGGTTATTGTTAAATGGAAGAAATGTTCACCAAATAACAGATTGTCCAAAGGAAACTCTTGACACAATTTAAGAGCAAAGTAAGGTTCAGAATATTCAAAGTGAGAACACATTATTTTGCTGTCGGAAATTGATTACAGGTTAAAATGAAAGCACTTAAAAATGTGTAATTAATAGCAATCATGAATTTCCATTAATAATAAAGCACTTTGCTTTGAGAATAATGTACATTCATTTAATGAAAAATATAAATTATCCTTAATCACCCATTTTTTGTCTGTATGTGGTTTTAACATTAGCAAGTCTTTCCACTGGTTTTAGAGTGGAGGCTCATTTTAACAGGAATATCAGCAGTTTCTAGCCAACATTAAAATGCAGGAAAAAGAAATCTAGGGGATATAAACACACTTTGAAAAGCTATTTTCACAAACACATGCTGAAAGTACTTTCCCAGTGATTTTAGAACCCTTTGTTGTGTTCTCTAATTGTAAGATTAACCCAGCTTTCAGAAGGGAATATTTTTAACTTGTGGTTTTCAAAGAAGAGAAAAAGAGTAACCTAATGTACTATAAGTGGGTGTAATTCTGCTGATATACACCATATTTTAATTTAGCAAATACAAGCTTTTGTCTACTCTGCTGCTTCCCTGTAGCAGTCAAGGATTTATACACAAGCAACACAGAATGTTTAATTTAGCAAAATTGCCATTTCAAAACTGTATAGTCAAATGTTTAACTAGAAGTGTTTGGGGAACAGATGGACTGTTTAATTGTTGATTTTTAAAAAAGTCCTTAAAACAAATAAACAGCCTATTTGAATGCAGTTTTGCTTGAAATATTCTCAAGGGTATAACTGTTAATGTATGAATAAATGTGTTTACATCTCCACTTTTACTGCTTAGGAAATCTTACAAGCAATTGAAGAAAAGTGTAAATATCACTGCATTAAACATGGTTCTTTTATGTTACAAGTAGTAAAATAATAGAAATTTTAACATCACATATTTGTGACTGGTATGTGTGCTTCTTGCATGAAACAAGGCTTTAGAGGACTGCAAAGCCTCCCATGTTCCCTGCTGTACTAAGAAGATACAGTAGAAGAGCACAGGAACATAGAGGAAAAGACCCTAACAGCAGCACAAAAGCTGTTTCTCTCACAGGTACCAAAAGTTAGTTACTGTAGCTCTGAACATCAATCATGAGACAGAAATGGAACAATGCATCTAATTCAATCCAATGTAGATATAATTTCTGAGATGCTTTCATCTTTGTAATGGGTATAAACTAGGCTAGAAGTAGACGTGGAGTAAGCTAAGATGGGCAGTACTAGATCTCTGTAGCATTTTCACAAAACGTTCCCTCCAGGGAATACACTTGTAAGAATCTTTGAATATGTTTAACACAGACCTCAACCCCACCCCTGCAATGAATTCAGGCAAAGTAGAGCAAAATTAAGTTTAGAACGAATGGGGAAGGAGACCTGTGTGGAAAGTACTGGGTTCCTCAACCAAAGAGATTAGATTTGTATAAATAACTTTTTCTACAACATGATTCAGCAGAATGACTCATAATATTTTGACAGGAGTAGAGCAGTGTCTGCTTTGGGGGATGCAGCACAGCAATCATGGATATTTATAGTGTGAGATTGGGCAAGAAGTGTCATTGTGTTGTAGGTGAGTAACCTCTTATTCCCAATTCAGCTGCCTCTTTTGTAGGCAGCTGCTCATTTCCTAGCTCAGAGAAAGAGCCTTTGGGCTTCTGGGCCACTTTCAGTATGTTTCTTTTCTTTTTCTTCTTTCAAATCACTTGTAAGAATATGTAATTTTTATTCGAACTATATTTTAAACCCTTTTATAAAGAAAATGGACTCATTTTGCCAAGGAAGCTATTCTCACAGATTTAAACATGCTCAGATGAAATAAATGTTATAATCTGCTTCTTTCTATGCAGATATTATATCTCTGTTTCTGCAGCCAACTTTGAGAATACTTCTATTCAGTCAATGACTAGTTTTATTTGCTGCTAAAGCAAAAACACAAACTACTCTAAATGGACTGATACAACTATGGAAACAAAGCAGGATATTTAAAGAAAAAAAAATTTCAATCAGGCTTTGAATCAGACTTTTATATTATTCCTCTTGTTATGAGTATTCAAAATAAGTTAAGCAGCTTTAAGATCATGAGGATCCACAAAGAGCCTTATCCTGCTGATGGCTATATTTACATTCTCTGGGTTGCGCAGAAGTGAACTCAAGCTCACCACCTCTTTACCACATGTGTTTTCATCATGACAGCATTTCAGCAGAGCTGTCTCACCCACGAACACCCTGAAACAAGTGTGTCCTAAAGTGAATGCCTTATTAAGGTCAGCTTTTCACCCGACACACCTTTCCCGCACAAGCAGACCTCCTTCTACTGCTGCGAAACCAGGCAGGGGCATGGAGCATAGCCAACCTGTGAGGGTGGAGACAAAGGCAAAGGAAACAGTCAGCTGAGCATTTCCTTGGCATATATGCTACCCTTGACACCAAATTCTACTCTCCTGGCTGGGAGAGTATGTACTCCATGAAAAACATAGCTTTGACAAGGTCCATTCTGTCCTTTTCTTTCTCACCTCACACTTGTCCATCGGGCAAAAGTTCCAGGGAATGAGGCTGGAATACTACTAGATCCCAGGGAGATCAGCGTGTCCCTCCCCTTCACCTTCTCACAAAGCTGTAGGGAGGAATGATGTCTCTCCTCAGCCTCTTTTACTCCAAACTAGACAACCTCAAGGTCCTCAACTACTCCTAACAGGATATGTCTTCTTCCTTCGGCCTTTTTCATATTTTCTTTCTGAGAACTCTGGTATAAAAAGATGGAAAATCAGCTGATCTCCCAAAGCCTTTACCCTGGCTAACATCCAGGGTAAAGTGACATCCAGGAGGTGACATCCTCTCATAGAAATTATGCTCCACAGAGCAATCACTGATGGAAGCTTTCACACAGGAGCTGGGGCTCTCTGGGACTCAGAAGGAAAGTTCATTTCTTTTTTCTAAGTCTCAATCTGTGGGTAAGGTACAGATTGCAAGACCCAAGCTATTAAAGTATCCTACCTCCAAAGCTATACCTTGTTACATGTTAACCTTCTGGCCATGATTTCTTCTCAGAAACCTGCCTTCCCAGACAGTCCATGGGAAGATGTGGATGAGCTAAGTGCCAATGGGTGGGAGTCCCATGAGTTGGCAAGGTCTTCTTCAGTTCTAAAATTGAGAGTTTAGCTAGATGGAGAGGTGGCTGGTAAGCATGAGGAAGAGAGGGAGGGAGAGGCATTATGGGTCTGCATCTGTGACTGCAAGCTTAACAACCTGTTGTACACTGTCCTGGAGTGAGATGTTTTTCAGCCAGATGCAGCCTCTTTTACCCCAGCACCTCATTAACAACATGAGAACAGTTTAACTCTATATTTTCTGAGTCCACATCTTTGCTCATGCACGCATTTATTCAGCGAAAACCCAGAATTCCTGCTAGGAAAAGAAGAAAATATTGCAATTTATGTAACAAGCCAAAAGCTGTTAAAGGTGTAGAAATAGCTCAGTCAAGGAAACAAAAACAATTTCTAATTAAACAGTGTAGCCACAGCATAACCAAGAAGATTAGTGAAGACTGCATAAGAGCAGGAAGGCAATTTAGCATCTTAGGTATAACTTCCCACAATTTAAAAAGAGATGTGTGTAAACTATTCATCCCAGATACTGTTCAAGGACCCTTCTTTACCAAAAAAGAACATTAAATATATCAAATAAATAATTAAAACATGTAACTTTCTAGCTGACTCAAATTTACATTCTTTCCCACACCCTACAGTAACCAAGTAGAGCTCTGAGCAGTGCACAGGTTTTGAGAGGACCTGTCTTTACAAGCTCCCTTTCAGTCATGCTGCCTCTTGGAAAAGGCTTTTGCCTTCAAAAAGGCAGCAGTGGGGCAGCAATGAAGAACTATGCAAGCTGAGTTGATACATGGCAAACTGTGATATGACATGGATAACCCAGGTATCGGTGAACTACTGATGTAAATACATTTTTAATTTTTCATGACAGCAAGAAAATATCTCTATTACAAAAAAACCTGAAGTTTTATACAGCAGTGAGGCAAAGGACAAGTGCATTTCTGTGGAGGATATATGAGTAGGGATATGCATAAGCCTGTAGGTGTGAGTGCAGATCTTCCTCTTTCTTTCCAGTCCCCACTCCCCCACCCTACTAAATCTGATATTTAAGTAGGAAAGCGTTAAAGACTCTAAAAGTACTCTAACAGTTCTGCATAGATTTTGCTGAGAACACAAACTTTAAGATTCTAGCCCATGGCAAACTTAAATAGGCATGGTGGCAAAAAAAGTAATACTCTCTAAAACCAATTTTAAATTAAATGGGTGCCTTAATTTAGTTGATTAGATTGGCAGAAGAGACTTTCCATTAGAAATCATTGATTTCCTGTTTTGAAAATCTGTAAAATTAAGGTATTACCTAGGAAGCTGGTGTGAAACATTCATGCACAAAACAGCAGCCACCTACCACAAGTTCACGAGCTTGTGTAATAGCCCAGAACATAAGTGCATTACCCTCACTGTAAACAGAAGCAGAAAGGCTGATGTGCTCTCAGAAATGGTTGTCAATTCCCAGAAGCATTCTGAGTAAGGAAAGAGCTGTTAAGAACTGAACAAGGAGGATTCTCTCATGCGGTATCATTTCTTAGCATCCTGAACAACAACAGTGAAACATCACATACAGGAAGATGTTCAGATGTAAAATTGATTCCACCTATCATTGTCCAAAGATGTGATCGTCAGTTTATAATAAGTCTCTGCTGTATTGCCTTTTCTTTGTGAGACCTCTTGCTTCCTATCTTACTTTTTTATTCTGCTTTACCTTATTTGCTGTGTTTGTGATTCTATCATTTCTCCTCAATTTTCAGTTTCTTTCCTTGAAGGCACAGGGAAGAGGTTTGCTTTTTTGTCCTTCTGCTTTCTACCTTTTCACTATGGTCCTGAGCTGCTGCATTTGCCTCTTCCTTTTTTTTTTAGTGATATTAGCTTCAGTTTCTGCTTTGCTTCTTCTATTGCATAATCTAGTTTCTGATCCAGTAAAATCTATCTGTTCTTTTCTGAAACGAGTTTCTCTTTGACTTGTTCTCTTAAGAAATGTCTCTGAACTGTCTGCAATCACTAGTAGATATTCTTCCTGCTACTTAGATGCCACTTATCAGGACATCTTTTTCTCAGGCAAAAATCACCCAATCTGGGTCTTTGCTCCTTTTTTTCCAGCTTTATCTCAAAAAGTATCAGATGTCCTCTAAATAAAAGAAAAAAAAAATTTCTTCTTTATTTGAGATTGTTCAACTTGTTCAGTTTGTTCAGCTAAGGTCTCTTTTTAGTGTAAATGGTTAAAAGTCTTCTTAAGTTTTTAATTCTCAGTGAGTGCAATAGCTTCTGCTTAGAAAGAAAAGCTAAAACATACCCCACCTAACAGCTCTCTGATAAACCTTAGAAAAATTTCTCCCTAAACAGACCTAGATAATGTCGGGAGAAAGAGAAGGAAATAAATTGTACCCACTTTTTAGGAGAAAATCAAATGCCACTGTTTCTTTATATAACGATTTGATTTTTCAGACTCATTTTTATCTGGGTAAACAATACATGCCTTGCCAGGGTAAAATTCCTACTGATCTACTGACTGTTTCTTATGATGGTTATGTCTGGATTCTTCTAATAGATATAATTTTCTATTGAATTTCAATAAATAAAACAACCTGAACCTATTGCAAATACTAATTTAATGCTATCTTAGATATTCTTCTGTGAGAAGCAGTGAAGTAAACATTTAAAATACCCAGGTGCACAAATTATTAAGCTCTATAATGAGATCACTGAAAGAACAGAATAAGATATCAAACATGAAAGGAGGCCAAGGGATTAAAATTACTCAGAGCCTAGATATAGTATAAAAATAACCATTGTCTGGTTACACAGATGACAATAGATAGCTTTCAGAAAATAAAAAATAATAAGCAAAAAGCTGGGATATAGATTTCCTCCTTCAGTGTACACATTAGATGCAACAGGAAGAAACTACTCCTGCAGAAAGTGAGTCTGTATTTGTCCACAGGGATTTATTCCTCCTCCCTTTGATACATACATTACTGACCTCCAAAGCCAAGGGCTAAGGGACCTCCAGAACTTACCCTCTCTTTCAACTAATGTTCTTCTAGGATTAAAAGGAAAAAATTTCAAGAAAGTCTTAGCATGCCCCAGGAAATGGGAAAAAATTACTTTTCAGACCACATGGCAAACCAAAAATGTCAAGAGTCCTTCACAAGTGCTAACAGGATAGGAAAATGAAGTGTGAAAGAACAATACACAAAGTGGCATAAAGGAGGACATATTTGATCCCCAAATGACTGGAAGACTAACATTCAAGCAGACTGCTATGCTGACATTTTGCAAGAGACTTTGATGAAGTGACAGTTTGCCTGACTGAAATGCCAAAGTTAAGCAATGTAAGCGTTCTGCTGTGCAACTGAACAATTCGTGCCCACCTAGATTAGTCTTTGACATGTGGACTAGAGGTTGCCACATGGTATGGGGTGGAGGCAAGACATGATTCTCACTTTGCCAAGCACTATTTGTCTTTAATCTATGCAGTCTTGCATTTTTCATTAAATTTTCTTCATATGTGGGGCTGATATAAAGTTATTGATCCATGACTACACATGTGGCTGCAAAATTTAAAAATGGCATTTTATTGCAAGTTCAAATAATGTCTGCTGTTCAAGAAATACCTAAAAGAGGATGATCTGCCTGGACAATTTAGATCACGTTCAATGAAAATATATCTACACAGTAGAGCCTTATTCTCTTGGAATAAGTGAGACACCTGTATTTACATTGAATAACAATTTTCACTAAGAAGTCAGCTGGGCAGGTTGTGAATTTCATTGTAATATACAATAATTAAATATGTTGCAAAATAAAAAAGTAAATTTAAATAAAATAAAATTAAATATAAGAAAAGAAAAAAATTGCCACAATGATCAAATATATTCTGCTGAAGGAAGGAAGCTATTGCTATCAAAACATTTCAAACACCACCTCTTGCCTGCAAATGGAAGTTTGAGGCTTCTCAGAAAGTACTGTGTTTTTAAGAGAAACAAAAAGAAATGTATGAAATGGGTTTGTGTCAAAGAAAGACTGATTTTAATTGCATTTCAAAGTGTTTAATTATTCCAGATGAATGCTTGTCACAAGCACAGAGATACAAAATTCAAATTAACATTGTTTTAAAAATCAATCCATAGACCAAACTTTTAATTACTTACAAGTTGTACTTTGGCAGATTTTAATTTAGTTTTTATCTTTTTTTCTTTTTTTCTTTTTTCTTTTTTTTTAATTGTAATCCATTTTTTAGGCATAATCCTTTGATGCACTCAGAAACGGGAAACTTGCACCCTCAATTCACAGAGTAGTTCCACGTTTTCTTCTAAGCAGTGTTTTGACCATTTTTGCAATTACATATTTTTTTACAGCTCAGTTTTAGCTTTGCTTTATACTATGAGCAATTACTTCTGCCCTTCACTAACATAATGAGATTTCAAAGCACCAAAGATGGGATTTTGAAAACTGTTAGTGATGGATAAACTTTATCCCCAAGAAAAGGCATTAAGATTTTTTGCAATTTATATTATTGGGAGCAAAATTAGGCTGATATTACAGGCTTAGAAATATTCTACCGGTCTGATGGTTTCTCTTGTTTATACCAGTACTGCTTTCTTGTCTAAGTTTCAGTTTATGTGGTATTTACACATGCTAACAATTGTGGCCAGTTAAGAAATGGAAGATTTTCTTTTAAGAGGGGAGACTGTACATTTCAATCACTGAAACTACTTCTTGCTATTGGATCATATAACCTTAACCAGAGGCTAAAAAGTAATCCTCTTTATAACCATTTCCAATTTCTCTTTAACTGATGGTTATATTCTCAAGATCAGCAAATGGGCTAGTACAGTGTACCTGGAAAAAAAAGGACAGAAATAATATTAGTCAATGGTTACTGCCAGGGGTTGTGCAGTTGGTTTTGTACTGCTGGACATTTTTAAAAACACTGTGTATAAAAAAGCACAAAACGAACCCACTTTTTCAAGCTTTGTCTCATGTTTAAATTTCCTCTTGCTGAGGTGCACTTTGCTGTTCATTAAAAGCAAATCCATCTGTATTTCCCTTTGCACATCTGCAATCTCACCTGCTTGCCTTCTTTGAAAGCGAATGATCACTGAGCTATTGCAGGTCATCTTTTAAAGAGCAAAGCAGGAGAATCTTCTTCAGTTATTGATACTTCGTATCTTTGTATGTGGTGCTGGGCTATAAGGAACTGTGAGTGGGTCCACAAGCATTTAATTTGTCTGTACCATGGGAAGATTTTACTGTCACACACCTTCTCCACTGCATTAAAAAAAGGTTTAAAAAGAAGAGATCATATAAAACATTATGAAGACACTGAGAAAATGAGAATCATGTTTATGGTCATTTCCATGACAGGAATGTGTGCCAGTATTTTTGCCTAGACTATTTGCCTTCATTTCCATTGATAAATATTCTCCCCTTCTTAAGAGCATCCAATATCTCATGAGCTTACAGAATCCTTAAAAACACTTCATTAACTGCATGATATTTGGGTAAATTGACAAGGCAGCTCTCTGAGTCTCATTCCTCTTTAGCTGAATGCTGCTGTTCTGTCTCAAGAGCTGTAAAGTCTCTGGGACTGCAAATACAATAATTATCAGCACTGAGTTTCGATTCATTGAACTCAAAGGATGGAATTTAACATTGACTGAGACTTAAACAGATGCTGAGAAAAGTCAGTTCCTTCATTGTTGTCATTATTGTCTGCACAGGACACTGGAGAGTAATCAGCCCATGTATAAACACTCAGTAATGTCAACAGGAATATCACACACTTCTGAAGATCTTTGTAGCGTAACAGATTTTGACAGGATAAAGCCTTGTTTTTCTTTGTTTGGAAATTCTTCCCTTTCCTCTGTCAGTAATCATCTACATTCCCCCGTAAGAGTCTTCCACCTTGAAATATAAACAGATAGATAAACTGCATCATTATTGCTTTAACAAGTACTGAAAACTGTAATTGAGAATTAAAACTGAATTCTCTGCATACACATAGGTTTGGTTTCACAAACAGGCTTATGATTTGCCATGGCCTCAGAATAAAAGGGGATATTTGTATTTTTCTACTTCAGTGAACTAGGTCAGTTATTTTGGCATTACACATTGCGGTATTGCAAAAGAAGACCATTCTTGTCACAGTCCAGTTCAAGGGGCTGAATTAAAAATTTACAGAAATTTAATTTTTCAGTGGAAAAAGATAAACTACCCATGCCCAGACATAAATCAGTCCTAATTTTTTGTGCTTCAGACAACCAAAGACACAGTGACCAGGTACCTGAGTAGCAGTCTCTTCCATTTCTGCAGAGGCCCCTTCTGAGAAGGTAATAAGATTGATTAACTTCCAGCACAGGAGTTCAGAGTTGTCAAAACCCAGATCACTTTTCTATGAGCAGCCCTAACTTGCTCTTTAATCCATTGTGGGGAAAAAAATGAATTATGGCATATTAAACTTGGCACAAGTTATTACTTTTTGCTAAAAGTAATGAGATTTGCCATTGCACTGGAGATGCAGGTAGAGGGGTAATTCCAAGATTCCACAATGTTTCCATGGGACTATGAGACTGTTTCTGTTCAAAATAGCTATCCATGTAAGAAAGGCTATCATAGTTAAAAAATGAGGGTCAAATAAATTAGGGGGAAATAATTATCCTATTTCTGCTTATGAATTTGCTATATTTTTAGAGAACTAAAGAATATTTCAGTCTTTGTTTCACGTATAATATAATTAGAAGAGTATGCAATATAATACTGATTGTCAGTAGTTTAAATGCAGACTAAGACAATGTTCTTTTCATATCTCCAACACTGAGTTTAAAAAAATTTAGAGGAGATGAAGAAATAATAAAAAAAAAAAAAATTAAAACAATTGGTACTTTTCTTCATTGCTGTAATCTAAAAGATATGAAGCAATGAATATCCCAGGTAGTATAAGTGAATATGAACTGATAGATAAAAAAAAAATACATGGATAACTGTAAGAGACAATAAAAATGAGTTGGCAAAGGGAAAATCACAATATAAATTTAAAAAATGAACTGAGATAGGTGTAAGAATGCATTGAAACATAGCTACTTCATTTTTCCCAGGAGTAAGACAAAAATCTCATTCATGTAGATGGTCTTCAAAAAAAAAAAAAAACCTACCATGATTTTGGGTGATCTATTTACAGAGATAGATAGATAGATAGATAGATAGATAGATAGATAAATATAGATATACACATACACAAGAATCACAGAATCATCAAGGTTGGTAAAAACCTACAAGATCATCAAGTCCAAAATGATATTTAGGTCAGTTAACAAGGCAGCTTTTTTGCTTGTGATTAAATCAGAGCTCTAAGTGCCACATCTAGGCATTTCTGGAACATTTACAGGGATGGTGATTCCACCACCTCCCCAGAGAGCCTGTTCCAATGTGTAACCACACATTCAGCGCAGAAATTCTTCCTGATGTCCAACCTGAACTTCCTGTGGTGCAGCTTGAGGCCATTTCCTCCTGTCCTGTTGCTGGTTGCCTGGGAGAAAAGGCAAATCCCCACCCACATGGCTACAACCTCCTTTGAGGCAGTTGTAAAGAGAGATCAGGTCTCTCCTGAGCCTTCTCTTCTCCAGGCTAAAGAACCCCAGCTCCCTCAGCTGCTCCTCATGTATGTACACAGGTATAGATATACACCTGATCTGTTTGTTTACTGAGCATCTTGTTTTATATTCACTTGGTTAAAAGCTCAAGGCATTTTGTTTTGAAGGCTTTATTTGTTATACCATATGGCTAAATACACTTAAACTAAAAAGGGATTCTTTAACAGCTTTACCACATCAGAAAAAAACACACCTTCCCGTGTGCTGCAGGGAGTACCAGATACATAATGACAACCATTTTGATTTAAGTATTTATACAAAATGTCAAAAGGATGCCATGTTCTATACTCAAGGAGAGAAAAATAACAGCTCAGTGCTTAAATATATGGCTCCTTGTATTTATGGGAATTGTGAGGCACAGATTAGCGCTCCCTCCTTCAAAGGAGACCTGAATTTGACATATCAGATAAATTCAATGTCCCATCTCACTGATTACCTTTTCTTGGGCAGCAGCCAGTACTTAATATTCAGAATAATAGAAAGGAAAAATCTTCCTGCTCTGCACAAGCAATTTACTTCTATTACAAGCTATAAAGTTTAATAACATTGCACTACTTTCTTAGCTTGTGCAGTTCAATGACAATGATCCTTTTCTTCCTCTGCTTAAATAATTAAAATTATCAAAATACATGAATCAGTAACTTTCAAAATCCTACTTCACACCTTTTTATAATGATGAGTCGTGCATAGCAATCTGAGATCACATGTTAAATAGTCACACTGGTGAAAACCTGTGTATCACAATCACATGGATAGAATTGCAAGTACAACAAAAACCTTGAATGGGATCTGGTCTTAGGCATGTGTCTCATCTCTCTACTTTCCTTCCCTCTGGGCCTGCCACATTCCCTGCCACAGTATTTAGATACTGTTCTCTTTAGTCCCAAAATTTGCTGGACTTTGCCTAACTGTGTACACTCATCTACAGAAATGCTTATTCTAATATCTGAAGTTCAAATATGATACAAGCCTAGGTGGGATCACTGAATTACCTAGCCTGAATAAGTACCATCTTCATTCATTTTGCTAAAACTAAATTTGCAAAAAGCAATAAGAGGTCAGAAGTAGTAAAAGGAGTGGAGAGTATGACTAAAGTCTATTTGAGAAACTGAGTTCCTGATAAAGATACCTATTCTTTTTATGCTTAAAGCTGGTTTGAATTTAAAACAATTTAAGATCATCGTTGGAGTAGAAAATAAAACCTTCTTCGGGTACCATCCTTACTGAAATCAGTCCATAAATGATCTCAGCCTGTAACTCCATTTGTCTTTTTAATCACATTATTCAGCCTGGAGCTCTATTATTCACCAAAAATTGTTGTTCCCTTGGTCTTCTCCAAGTACCAATTTTTTTGTTGATGACTTTAACTCTCCTCCTGTGACATCACCTCCCACTTCGGGCCTTGACACATTATGTTTCTAGATCTCCTGCTTTCCCCTCCTTTTTACCCCTCTCTTCTTCCTCCCTTCTTCCCTCCTCTCTTTTAGTGATGGACCTGTTGGTTCCCTTTGTGCTTTAAGTTTCCCCCTTGATTCTTTCTGTTATCTTTCCTATTACAATAATTTTTTTTGTTATTTTTAGATGTGGCTCACCTTTGACACTATCTTCCATTCCTACTCCTATATTAGGAAACATTTATGACAGAAATTCTGAGATCAGATGAGTTCATTTTTTCCTCCTTCAGTTTTGCTACCTAAATTTTTCAGATCTGTTCCACAAGGTTGTCCTTCCACTTGTCTTTCAGGTCAATAGTCTTTGACTCAAGCTTCAGTGACAATTCAAGCTTTCAGACTATAAACTTTACACATTCTTTTATCTCTAGGATCTGTCTATTCTACACAGAAACTCACCTTGTCATACAGCCCATATTCTCATAACAGTATGTGGAGCAATATTGCTCCAAAGATGATTAATAAATTCATCTCTCCCTTTAAGTCCTGCTACTACTTGTCCCTTCTTCATGTCAAATACAAGCTGATAGTCTTAACTGTCAAAGTCCTTCTTGCTGTACACTCACTCTATAAACTCTGGCTTGAAATAGCAGCATTGTCGGCCCTCCATCTGACAGTTTGATTACATTTTGGAACAGACACTGCTGGGATTTTATATGTTTCTCTCCACATATGGAAAGCCATGCATGTAGATGTTTCATCATTTTTCTCAATCACCAGTTTGTTTCATCCCACACTGGTCTATCCACATCAGCTGAATCTTCTATTGCATTTCAATTGAAAGCTATTGAAACAAGACCTGTCATTGTAACCTTATATGCTTTACCCACATAGCCCCTTGAACAAGCTTCTGGGCACTGTGATAACACAAATAATTTTAACAATAGAAAAAAGTGCTCATGAAGTTTTTTACTGCAATTAAAACCAATTGAAGGATGATATGGGATTTTTGAAGTAAGTTTCAAGGAAGAAAATATGATATGACCACACTAGGTCATATATAGGATATATCCCACTAGGACAACCCAGGGCAGAGCACAGGTACAATGCTTCCTGTAGACCAAAATGGGGAATTGGGAGTCTGTTTCAGCAGGGACAGGGCAGCAGGTGCTTCCACCTCCTTTGCTCAATATGAAAAGGGATAAGCTATTTCCCACTTTTGCTATCAGTGCAATGCCACTCCTCACACGAATCCATGCAGCTGGGGCAAATCACAACTTTTTGTTATGCTGCTTCCTGCCTCTTGCTTCCCAGAATTCTCCCATCCCTTTGTATATCTCAGCTCTGATGGCTGCAAGTTAGTCCAAAGTTATTAATGATTCAGACTAATCACTAATTCATTACAGTGAACAGAATGCACACTCTTTCCTTATTGATCATACAGATTTAGAATATTAGTTTAGATGTATACACACAATGAAATCATAAAATTATCCTCAGAGAAATGCAACTCCCTAGCTGTCTCAACCCATCCAATATGTCTAAAAGCAACTAGTCCCTACAGCCTTCCAAAAGCACTTTATCTTTCTTTGAAGATGGCATCAGGAAAGACCCAGCAGCTTTAATAGTCTAGAAGTGAGCTGCTGGCACCTCTGAGTCAAAATCTCCATGGGCCACAATATGCAAGCATTCGCAGTGTGAATTCAGCATGCGGTCAAGTGACTGCATATTGAAATGTCTTTGTAGAACTCTGTGGTCACTCAAATATAAATCAGAACTGTGACTTCTGAGTTTTATTACAGTGTGTCAAGACGACTACAGGAAGCAAGCTTCTAGTCTGCTACCTTTTTGAAAGTGCTGGCAAACTTTCCCTCCCTGTTGCAATCCAGCAGTGCTTACTGAGCTGTACCACAATCAAAATGATACTTTATGTGTTGAGTATACTAAGAGTTAATTCAACTATATGGCTTTCTTTGGAGAAGAATGTGCTCAAATATATCTGTGTAATGAAGATTTTTATATTATACAATGCTACAGAGCAATCTCCTTTATAACAATGAACTATCACAAATAAATCTCTCACCTCTCTTATTTAATTCAAGCTGGGAGAAAGAATGAAGATGAGATAGGGAAGAACAGTAGCTGTAGAAATGAAATCAGTTTGGTACTGCTGAAAGATCATTAAAGGGAGCAATATGGAATAAATTAATTGTGCTATTGCTGATATCATGGCAGATTTTGGCACTTACCTGGAGCCTGCAGAGACCACTCCAGGACTAAGGGAGCAGTATGTTATATCCACAGCCTTTGTACTTCATTTTGTTGTCATTCTATGCAGCCAAGAGCAGGAATTCATGTTTCAGGAAATTAAATATGAAATATTCTAGTGTCAGAGCCTAGACTATAAACTATCATTCCTACTTTAGCTGCTCAGAATGCTCAAAAAAGAAAGTTCAAAATTCTTTGTTGCAGAAGCACTTGGGGTATTTTTTCATGTGAAAGTATATGATTTAATTTTTGATTGTGTACTAACTTATTTGTCTGCTAGATTAAGTGATGCAGAAAATATCCAAAACACTCAGGGATTCCAGAGATTTGATAGAGCTAACATTAGATTTACTTACCATCTTTGCTCCCAGACAGAGACAATACAACAGAGAATGCAGGCACTGTATAAAAGCCAGTGTTTCTTTCCTGGGATCTGAAAGATTTACCTTTTGGAATATTTTAATTACTTTGCAGAGATGGGAGAGGAGAGACTGATCATCTTTCTCTATGTCAGTGATTATGGTGTGAACAGAGAAAAAGACTTTATATCATTCACAATAACCAATTCAAGAATGCTGAACATAAGGGGGTCCTTCAATAAATTCCTAAATCCTCAGTATATTTCTGCATATCCTTAACTTAAGCAAATAGACTTCTCATTTGAAGCCAGAATGAGTCTTACTCTGACACAAAAAGTGAAAAAATCTTACACAAACAAAAAATATTTTTTAAAAAATCAAATTCTTTTGAATCTTAATCGTGTTCTTTATGCTGTCACTTGAGTCTTTGAAAACCAAAATGAGAAAAAAAATTAAAAATTAAAAGAATTGCAGAAATTACCTTGTTTTTATTCTTTATTAACAGTATTTTAGTAGATTGAAGTGGAATTGGATTGTGTCTGAGATTCTTGAAGGAATACAAAGAGACATCACAATCTCTACCAGGCAGTAGATGTTAGTGTAAAAGCTGTGTTTAGTAATAATGAGTAAAAATAAACAATTGCGACTATTTCCCTGGGGTCCCTTAGAAAGGAAAACTACAAGGATCAGAGTTTACTCTTAACAGCTTTATTGGATTGCAGAATGCTCCTTTTTTAAGAAGAAACAAACAAATGTATGTACAGACACGCACCATATTCTCCAAAAACAACAGTTTTCCATCTGGATTTATGGGAGGTTTTATGACAGGGAATGACAAGCCTGCATGTTACAGGTCAAATTCTGCCCTCCAAAGTTGTAATACCCAGACCATGCCAGTGCTTTGCTAGCTTTCTATACCCATTCAGGAAGAAAAAATTTCACCAAATAGTTTCCACCCAAAGTTCAGGCTTGGATGGCTCATTTCCTTCACCAGCCCTTAAGATAAAACAACAGGATAGACTTGTCCAAGTGTTTGAAAATACATTATATGTGTCTATAATTACACACCTAAATGTTCTACCATGTAGATCAGCTGTTCCCTCTGTGCAGGAATGTTTCTTATGAAGTCCATAATGCATACCAGAACACTCCTCTTTGGAAAATTTCCTTTGGAAGCATCTGTGGATTTTAACCAGAGACAAGCTGAAGAAAATGTTACTTACCATGAAGTAACACAGAGAAATTGGCAAAGATGCACCAAGTGCTCTACTGCCAAAATCCAGTCACAGTGATGTCACATCACTTTCTGCCTTCAAAGCTGTATTCTAATCCATTTTCAGCACTGAATACACATTTGCTAAGCCAGAAAACTGGGATGTGTGAGAGAACCAGAAGAGTAAAAGTGAGAGAATTCATGGTTTCCTAGGTAAAGCAGAAGTCATGCACACAGGTAAAATAAAAGCAAGAGATGCATTCAGCACTTCCCACAGGCAGGCAGGTGTTCAGCCATCCCTAGGGCTCCATCACTGGAGTGATTAACTCTACCCCAGTCAAAACCAGCACTGTAACAAAGGGGCTTCTTTCTTCATTGAAAAGAAATTTATGAACAAATCAGGTCGAAGGCATGTCTCTCACACCCCTGTCCCTCCCTGCACTGTGCAACAAGAGGGAAGGGAGCAGCTTGGCAGGACAAGAACCATGGGAGTCTCCTGGTGAGGGGAAGGTGGGAAGTGAAGATACAAAGAAGGCTTTTAGCAGGCCAAGAGTATGTCTTCTGAGATACTGATATTTTGTGCATGCCAAAACGCAAAACCCTCTGGAAAGTAAAGACACATATTTCAGTTTAATAATAAATGATCAGGAATCCTCCCTTCATTTAATTAGATTAGAGAAGAAAGCCCATAAATTATTTCTTGAGGCCAATGCACTCAATCAAAGTTAGGAGGAAGAAAAGTCTTAAGCATCAAGGTATGTTTAGCAAATGTGTCTAAGCACTCTGCAGGCTTTTAAATGAGCTATTCAGGTGGATTATGTGCTAGTAAGTAAATTACACTGAGTTCCACATAATATTGCTTTGCATTTACCTGCCAAAATCCACAGCACCACCAGGCCTTTCCAAGAGTACATATTCCCTTCATTATCCCATCTGATCATACTGCAATACTGTGACCCTGCTGTGAATATATTTTTCAAATCGAGAGTCACTACAAGAATATTTTCACAGAAAAGAAAATACTGTACAAACATTTGAAAATGTATCAGCTTAACTAAAAGTGTAGTACAGTAGCACAGACTTATTAAACACATCAGGAAATTTAAAGAAAATCCAGTAATTATTTTCAGTCCTGTTTCCAGATGAGAAAGAGACCCTAGATACTAAGACATTATTCAGTCAGTATCTGGAGACCCTGGGGACCTAATTAGCTCAATACCCAATACCAGGTCTTCTGTTGCCTATAAAAGCAAAGGCAGTATATAATGCATGTGTGTGCAGAGCAGACTTCTTGATTACAGTCTTTACAGTTACTAATACCTTTAGGAAAGCCTGGTTTTATTGGAACAATAGAACTGATTGCTGCAAGACTGTTTTAGAAGGGATTCTGTTTTATAAGTGGTGTTACAAAATCAAAATATTTATGAAAGACATGTTCCAGAAGGAAAGACAAGAAGAATTACCTCAAGTCCTTGGATAGCTTAGCTGTTAACAGGTCTCTACTTCTATTATGGTCTGTAATAATTTGCTACAAAAGAGAGAATGCTGCACTGTATCTCAGTAGTTTTTCTGCTTGGTAAGTAATTGTAGTTTGGCTTTCCAGCCAGTATCTGGGGACATTGTGCTGCCATAACACATTCAGGGAGTGGGAATTGGCAGGCGGTTTACTGGCATCAGAGAATCTAACAGATCATTGACTTTATCCCCTTTTATCCAAAATCAGTTATAAATTGCAAACATGTAAGTTGAAAAAAATGCTATATTTAGAACACAGGTTGCTCTGCATTATTATTCTATATTCCCTCTTCTCACAGTTTTCAGAATGAATTAAAAGAAATATTGGTTTGCAAATTTGCTATTTACTCCTATACCAGTCAAAAGATACAACACGAAACAATCCAGTGCAAGTCTTAAAACATTCAAAATATGTGTTTTATTGGGCCTAAAAAGTACTAATAGAAATAGGCATATATTTTTTGAATCACTGTTTATGGTTGTAAAAAAATAAGATAAAACGATGTTGTTCTGAGATGATACCTGTATCTGTAGGCTGGATTTAAAGTAACTAGCTGCAATGCAGAACTCACAACTTTATCCAGCTCTTGACCTGAGGTCAACAAATTATCTTTTCAATGATGAAAGATGATGCAATTTTTCCCCTGTGTGTGCGTGTCCAGTATTTCCAGACGCAATTTTTTTTTATTTATTTACGAAAAAAATAGAAAACACCAAACATCCAGTTTTTTTATCCTTCTTCTATATAGATTGAAGCTCTTTTCTTCCTACCAATTGCACCTAGTTGTGATTTTTTTCCCCAAAAAGCTGAAAATAGTTAAAGAATTCATTTCCTCCTTCACCCTGACTTGATAATGTGGGTGAGCATTGCTTCTTTAGGCCTTGTTCAAGAAACTATCCATATTATTCAACAAGTAACCAAGAAGTAAAGCAAGTTTACGATTTAACAAAGTTCTAACACACTTGCGGTCATTTCTATCTACCGAATCACACAAGGACATGATTGTGATGGTTGATTGGCCTGTGGCACAAGGGACAGAGAGAGCTCTTGGTAAGACAGTTTCTGGTGCCAGAGAATTAGCAGTCATGGCGAGAGAAAGGCTTCCCCCAGGCTGCCATGTTCTGTTTTGTTAATCTATCCCAGTTTGGACTCCCTGGTTGGCTGTTGGCCTCTACCCCTCGTCACTCCCCCAGAGCTTCCCCATTGGTCCCCGTTCCCTGGTCCTGCCTTTTCCCCACCCCCAGATAAAACTGATTTTCAGGCTCTCGTTCATATTTGCCTCTGCACCCTTTGACAGTGTAGCAGCAATAAATGCTCCTGCTGGAACGCACACAAATGCCCTTCTCGACTCTTTGCTACCAACTGTAACACTGAACCCACCCGTGCGTCTGTGGGGGCACGCGGTGCCCCACGGAGCCGAGCAGGGACAGTAATACATGATAAACTGTAACTAATTAAGAACAAAATATTACATATTGACTATTCCGTTAAAATTGTCATATAAGTGTATCCGCAACCAGTATGCCATTGCAATTCAAATCAAAAGTTAAACAAGAATATTTCACAGGTCTCCTAGAAAATGATATTGAATAAATTCTTTATAACCTCTCTTGCATCTTGTACAAAACTTGATTTATTCAAAAAGAAAATCTCCAAATTTATTTCCACATAAATGAAATCTTTCATGTGGACCTCTCTGCAGTGTGTCTTCCAACAGCAGCTGAAATCTTTTTTTAGAGCCTGAACTCAAGTTCTTTTCTTTTCTAACTCAGTTTTTGACTTGAATGCTTTTGTCAGTGCAAAGCTCTCTCTTGTTAGAGAGGTGGTCTGCTGTCTGAGGACTAAATTAGTTCAGTGGGGCAGAGGTGAAGGATGTCTGTAGTAAGAAAAGCTCCCCTTTTCTAAAGGAGGGTTTTTTTGCAAAATGCAAAATCACCTCCTTCCCTGTACAGTGATCTGGTGGCTTTCTCATAATATGGCCCAGAAATGGGTAGCACCAGAGATGAAGCAAATTGTTCTGAGCCAACCAAATTCTTCCTATATCTTTCTTGTGCTGAGAAGACAGTCTTTTCAGGCCTAACATCCTTTGAAAGCAATAATTATTTTAGCCAGTGATTGCAGATTTTACCAAATGCCTTTTTTACACAGTTCTGATCTCAATACCACAGGGGAGCAGTTTGTTCCTCTATATGAGAGGAAAACCAACAGTATTTTCAATTTCATCTTGAAAACCTTAGCCCAGATCTCAGGAACTTATGACTGTGTCTCTTTGATGTGGGAAAATGTGATGCAACTACAAGGCCTTTTCATTAAAATAATGTGCTCTCATGTTATTCTAAATGACTTTTGAACCTTTTCCTTGAAAGAAGTTTAGTCATTCTCTAATGGTTTCTGTTTATAATCAACATATCTGTTATCTGATCACAGCTGAAGGTCTTTACAGCTTAAGTCAAAAGAGCTATCTCTGTCTCTGCCAAGGTCAGTGTCGGGGTCTGGTTCCTTGCAAGCATAATTTTCTCGTCATTATTTTCCCCAGTGCTTGTCTTCTGCAGAAGCTGGATGCATCCAGTTTGCCTGGAACATATCTCTTTGAGTCTGATGAGACCACTCTAGATTGTTCTTAGAGAAAGGAGTGTCTACTAGGCCTCCTGTAATGCCAGTGTTTTTACAGAAAATAAAAAGTAGGTTAAACAGGTGCTCATTCCCTGAAGAGACATAGCCAGTCACCTTCTAGTACATATGTCACCCAGTAACTCACTAATCTATCACAGAATAGACATTGCTGGGAGCTTCCAGGCTTTGGCTCTATTATGGTTCCATATATATACAAGAGAATTGAGGTCACAGAACGGGATAGTGATCCTCTAAACATAGATATTCTCTCTGGACAATTCCATATCATTCAAGGCAGACATCTTTCAGAGACTAAAAAGGTTTGGAAGATTCAATGAAGCGACTGCAGAAATTGAGCTAAGAACTGGTTAGCTCCCATTTTCACCTGCCTCCACAGAGATTAAGAGGAACCTGAGTAAAATTACAGCCTCCCAAACCTTCAAATTCTTATCCAATGCTATTGGGACATAAAAAGACAAACAGCAAATGCACAGCTGTTGTAGGTTGCCCCTGGCTGGATAACAGGTGCCCAACAAAGCTGCTTTATCATTTCTTTCCTTAGCTGGACAGTGAAAGAAAATAGAACAAAAGGCTTGTGGGTTGGGATGAGAGGGAAAGATCTGTTCAAAGCATTTACGGTCACAGGCAAAATAGACTCAGGAAAACATTATTTCATTTATTACCAATCAAATCAGAGTAGGATAATGAGAAATAAAAATAAACCTTAAAAACACCCTCCCCACCACCACTCCCATATTCCCAGGCTCAACTTTACTACCAATTTTCTCTGTCCAGCCCCTTCAGCAGCTCACAGGGACTGGGATAGGGACCTGCATTCAGTTCATCACACATAGTCTCTGCTGCTTCTTCCTCCTAAGTGGAAGTGGGTCCCTCCCACAGGAGTCCTCAATAAAGTTCTCCAGCATTGAGTCCTTCCCATAGGCTGTAGCTCTTTACAATCTGCCCCGAGTGGGTCCCTTCCATGGAGAGCAGTCTTTCTGGAACAGACTGCTCCTGTGTGGGTCCTCCACTGGGTGTCTTCATCAGTGAAGGACCCACACTTCTTCCCTGGCAATTGGAAAAAACTAGTTAGGAGATTTTGCTTTCAAAGTAGCTACAATGAAACTTACCTTCCTGAAAAAGTGTGTACTTATATATCTCATATCATAATGGTATCTTCAACCAACCGCCTGTCACAGAAATTTGGCAATGTTTGCCTAAAACCAATTTTTCATCTTCCATCTTATTGACAGGGAAAGTTGAAAGCAGGTTCTCTTGCCTTGAAAGGTATTTTACTCTCCAGATTCTTGTCATATCCTTCTGTTTATAGAATCAATAATTTGAATTTATACAGTAAAAGACACCTAGATAAATCCAAACTTTATCAGAAATCAGGAAGTCCAGAATTATCAAAAAACTGACAGAATATTTTTGTTGAATCAGGACTACAGTATTGGAATATATTTCTTGCAAAATTCTGGTAGAAGAACACCATATATGATGATCTAAGAATTATCTTCAAGCTAATGGAAGCCTTATTAGTAAAATCAAAATAAAACAATTAGTTATTCATCCAATTACTAACAATCCTAACACTCATAGTTCAAATCATCAAACTACAGAAGAGTTTCATTGGTAATACAGTGTAAAATGATGCACTTATATTTCCTAATATTTTCTCTAGTGCTATGCTCACCCTGCCAATATCCCTCCACATCCAAAGGCTCACAACTTCAGTCTTCCTCAGGAAGAATTTGCATGAGAGGAGGGGAAAGCTAGGTATTAAAAGTCACCAGTATGCTTAGTTCTTTACCAGCTAATCTATAATATAAATTGGCATGAAAAAAATTATTTTTAGTTCCACTACTCCAAACCTCAAGTAGATTTAAGGTTACTCTTAGATTTTCATAACATAGTCATCTTATTCTTTATTCTCTGCTTCCCATCTAAAATTTCTATATCATCCATCAGTACATTGTTAAAGTTATTCAATAACTTCCTCCAGCCCTAAAGGCCTAGTGTTTGTTTCTCTGTGCCCATATAAACTTTTTAGATCTCTACCATACACAGAGAGCTAAACCAAGAGAAAGTACTCAACAGTCACCTCACCTTTAGACAACAGTTATGGAGAAAACAACATAAAATCAGTTCCTGCTAAGATAAGGCCACACCACGCCTAAAGTGGTGAGTTAATACAAAGTCAGATCAATCTTTTAACAGTACTGGAAAAATAGCGTTTACTAGGCCACAGTAGCTATGCCTTACAATATGTAAATACAAAAAGTCTGCTATACTAACAAAAACTAAATGAAAATTAAGAAGCTACAACTCTATGTGTGTCTGTTACTGAAAAATGTCTAGGTTCATCTGATTTGCTTTCATCACAGACTCTTCCTGAAAAAGGAAATACAACCTTTTTCCACACCATTATGATGAGTTAACTGTAAAAAACCACATATGGGCTTCCTGGAAACTTTTGATTTCAGAGACTGTGGAGCAGACTAGAAGTCTCTATTTGGTCTGTAAAAACCTACAGGGTAAACCTAAAATCAGATAATCATCAGTGAAAATGTAAATACCAGCTTTTATTTAATTTTGCTGGGGTTTATATAATTTTTTGGTTTCTGCTTGTATCCTGTTGTGCTTCCACAGGCAAGCAGCTAGATCTCTCTCATTCCAGTGAAAATTTAATATTAAACCACTATTCTACTGCTGGACAGAGGAATCCTGAAAGAAATACTCTTCATGATAAATTCCAGTAATTTTTGACCCTCAGCTTTCCTCAGAGAGCCAAATCAACAATATTGATAAGGTTTCATATTACCATCTCAGGAGCACAACAAGGTTAAGATAATTGCTGTGTCAGCAAGATGCTGAGCTTTTGACTCATGCCTTTACAAAACCAAGGTTGGATTATTGCAATTTATTGTTGGCAGCTCTCCCAGACTGTTCACTGTGTAGGGTGCATTTCACACAAAACTCAGCAGCCAAAACATTCAAACACTAATACAAAATGACCAAACATGACAAGTAGTAACATCACCACCAGATATATGATGTTGGAATCCTGATCTGGTATAAAGAAACAGTGAAACAAGTACTTGTTGTTAACCGTGTACGTAACCAGAAATTATTTAATCTAAGGGTTATCTGCTTGTCATTTTAGAAAGTAACTTACTCGTCCTACCACTATGTCTTTGGCAATACTTTGTCTCTTTTACTTCTGTGGAATGCTGAGCTCTAAGCTTCTGTTTCATTTAAATTTAGATTTGAATATCCAACTAATATTTTTATCTTGATAATAGTATCTTGGATGGATTGGTCATTAGAGTATCCTAATTCTTATTTTGCTCTGTATTTTTCGATTTAAAATTATAAAAAAAAAAAAATAAAAACATATGTAAGATGTACACTTTTTAAGTTGGTCAGCTTTTGCTGGGACACAATCAGGTTTACAAGTATTAACTCAACAATATCTGAAATAGTCTAAATCTATCTAGCACTTTCCATCTCAAGATTTGAAAATGTTTTACAAACAATTATCTATACATATATGAATAATTTATATTTTTGCAAAACAGAGCAGATATTATTTTTATCATTAATAATGATAATAATAGCAACAATAATAATATTAATAATAATAGCAGGAAAATAATAATATCATAAAGGTCTAAAAAGCAAGAACTTTGAGTTTTGTGCCACATATAGTTGCAAGTAAAGAAAAACTTATGGAAAGGCTGTCTTTTCATGACATTTAATAAAGCAAAACATAAATTTCAGTGAACAGATTTTTGCTTTTGGCTTAGACTTTTAATAAGAGTGGCAAAAAGAAACTTATCTATATAAAGTCCAGCTGCTCTATTTTGCCTATAAAAGAGTTAGGCAAAACGATAGAATGTTGTTGCTATTTCTAATGCATTCCTTTCTCGTTAATAGAAACACCATGCTGAGTTCCTAGGAAACAGAGAAACATAGAATGATTTATGTTGGAAAGGGCCTCTGGAGGTCAGTTAGTCTGACCTCCAGCTTAGGGCAAGCCTACATTAGGCTTCTCAGATCCTTGACCAGTCTTGCTGTGATTATGTCCGATTATGAAGGTTCACAACCACTGGACATCCTCCTCCAGTGTTTGACCACCCTCACTGTACAAAAAGTTCTTCCCTATTTCTAGTCAGGATTTCCCAGGCCCAACTTGTGTCCTCTGTCTCTAACCTTTCCAATTCAAGAAGAGTCCAGTTAGATAGCTGAAGAAGCAGAAATATTACCTTTTCTTCTTCTATTCTTTCAGCTGGACAAACCTGTTTCTTACAACTTCGCTTTGTACCTCTGTGCTCCATCCCCCGATGCTGATGGCCTTCCACAGGCCACACTGCGGAAGGTTTTTCTTGCACTGTGGACTGCAAGACCAGGGGCAATACCCTAGATGTGGTCTCACGAGTGCCAGATGGCAATCATTTCTCTTGACATCTTAGTTACACTTGCTCATACATCCTAGGATACACCTGATTTTCTCTGCAGATGCTTCTTTGATTGCATATAAACTCTGTCCCAGATTTGTCTCTCTATTCACTTCCCACAGACAGAGCTAAACCACTGGTGAGATGATTTTTAAATTTTGTCTGTACTGATGAGAAGCATCAAGCTGAGTTTGGGATGGGATGGAATGAGAAAAAGAGTGTACTATAAAACTGGCATGTGTCTTGAGCTCATACATTATAGTACCCACTGGAATTATGACTTTTAGTGTTCAGCTTGTTCTTGTGATGGTCTTTGCAGACACCCTGAGGATCAGGTCTGGTAGGCCAGTGGTTATTTTTGAAAAACATCCTCCTGTCCATTATTGGCTCTGTGTGCCAAATCTTTCCTAGCACACAGAGGCTGTGTGATCCCACACACATATTTTTCATTAGCATATTTAGTATTGTGGATTGTGGAAATACTCACAGCTTTTTACTGGCTAGGCTCGTAGTCCAATGCCTTAGAAAGCCTCGAGCAGCCTAGAGAGGTAGCACGGGCAATCCAGCATTTCAGTAGCTCTGAAAGCAGCAAAATGGTAGCTGCAAAGCTGATACCACCAGTAGAAGCAAAGAGGGAGAAATATAGCCTTCAGCTTGCCTAATTCCTGCAATTAGAAGCTTTCAAACAGAGACAGAGACACACAAACGTTCACAGAAGGACTGCAAAGCCAAGAGGGCTGGCACCCTCTCAGGCCCTTCTTTTATTGGGAGAAGGGGAAAGGGGAGGACTGGGGGTGGACCCGGGGTGACCGGCCAATCAGACACTGCTAAAGAGTTTGAGTTACATTTGGTTTTGCCTACACTTGGAATAAAGGAGTTCAGAGCACATGGCAGAGGCAAGTCCTGGCTTGTCTTGGGGAGGGGAAAGGGAAGCTCGGAACAGGCAGCAACAGTGGATAGTGTAGATCATACCTGGAGATAAATCTGTGTAAAATTTGGGGGTGTTAATAGTCTTCTTCTAGAAGAGCACTGATGATAGTGTCTTCAATCGCCCCTGACCTCTCTGACACAGTAGCTAACAACCGATTTTCCCTATGTCATACAGCTCTAACAATGTGTTCCCTGCTGGTGCCTGGCTCTGCTCCACTGGTGATGATCACTCACTTTCTCTAAAGTTGTTTCATCAAAAAAAAAGAAGAGATTAAACCAGGACCATCCAACTACAAGATAAAATTTTTGTCCATAAAATTGTGTTCTTGGTTTTAAATAGAACATTGAATGTCTGCTTTATCATATCCACAAACAAACAAACAAAACCAAGTCATTTAGCTTCAAAAGTCTTCATGATTCTTGCATTCTTATTTAAACCAAGTTCTTAGTCAGAATATGTGGCTGCCTTTCATCCACCAATGAAATTTTTAATCAATGAGGTAATGATTGAGCAATATCCAAAATTACTTAAGTTCCCTCTTAGATGAAGATCCAGCTCAACACAAAGTCATTCAAAAAGGTTCAGGCTTGAACATTTACTTACAAAACTCTCATGCCCAAACTGGATACAAAAATATATTTCCACTCATGGCTGTAACTACTAATATTTTCAGGTGTTCTTCTGCTACTTCAAATGCAGAAATATAAGCTTTGTATCTAAAGATTCAACTGAGTAATACCTTTTATCCTAAGTGTACATTGACAGCAATTTCATGTTTGAATTGTTTTAGTTAATCGTATGTGAATTATCACAATACTAGGTACTTTTAAACCCACTTGACAATATGACTTTTTAATACTGAAGTTGTACAGTGGCACCTGTAATCACTTATATGGTAGCAGCAAAATTATTAGGTAATTCTTTATCAAAGCAGCACTAACAGCCTCATTAAAAACAAGTTTAATTTTAAAAGACAGCCCATGTTATACCACAAGTGAAAGAATTTATATGACAAATTTCTAATGGATAATTTATTCCTTGCAGAAGAAAAATGCTTGAAAATACTGAATGTATTAGGAAAAAAAGTAATGAATATTTAAGGACTTTCACATAATTCTGATTATTTCTGAAGTTCCCTCCTGAATGACAAACTATTTAACTGCATGAACAATTGCAAAGATTACACAGTTCTCCTGTTCCTGTAAATTTGTGTAGATGTAATAGCCAATATAAAATATGTGGTTATTGTGTAGCATGAATTATTAAGTATCAAGTAAGGACTTTTCTCAATTACAATGAAAGATTTTAATAAGATCAGTCTGATTTTTGATGTTGTGGAGAATTTCTGTCACCTCTTGTCCAGATAGTTTTCATGCAGATTAAAGAAGCTAGGCTGATTTTTCGGATGTGTGTAACGTACACAGAGTTATTCTGGATGCTGAGTGAGCTACACCATTTCTTCTTTGCATACAAACCACAGCTAATTCATAAAATTTTGTCTCTACCTATTTTAGAGACAGCAGAAGGATACAGATGGATACTTAGCAAAAACTCCAAATAGGCAAAACATTTACTGACAGTAAACATTTTAGTTTTCTTAAATAGGGAGAGATCCTGATAACAAATCTTGTAGCTGCAATCCATCTCATCATATATCTGGAATATGCCAAAAATAAAAAGAAGCTCTCTTAACCTTCTTATACTTGTGAAATTTTCTGAGATTTATGAGAACTTAGAACAGATATGTCCAGATTTGATAGCCAATCCTTCTCTGACTCAGAGGCGTTTAGTAGGTCTCTCAATGTCTTCTGGAGTTACTTTAAGAAATTCTTCACTATGAGGGTGGTGAGGCACTGGAACAGGTTGCTCAGAGAAGTTGTGGATGCCTTGTCCCTGGAAGTGTTCAAGGACAAGTTGGATGGGGCTCTGAGCAAATTGATCTAGTGGGAGGTATCCCTGCCCATGACACAGAGGTTGGAACTAGAAGATTTTTTAAATCCCTCCCAGTCCAAACCACAATTCTATAATTCTATGATTCATATCATCTTTACAACACCTCTCTGCAAGCAACCAGAATTGTCTGCTTGATGCAAGCTGAAATGCAACATGATGGGAAGCAACTCTTTGACCATCTAATATATTGCCCTGACAGAGGAGTATCATTGCGTCTCCCTAGCGCCTGCTGCCCGTCGGAAATTTTACATTAGTACTTGACCTTACCAAGGACCAAGCACTGGTCCCTGGACTTAGCAGAACTCTGTCAAGGGCCAAATAAATAATTTGTACCCTCATCACAGGAAAATATCTCCAGATGATACAAATGTAACAACAATCCACTGTTTTCTCACTACTGTCAGTAGATATTAACTGTTAGAATACTAACCCCCTACAGATGACCAATTTAGAATAAATAAAAAGAAAGTGAGATGAGATTATATTACATTAAATTATAAAATAAAACATAAAATAAAATATAAATCAGTCTTACTAATGTCCTTGCAGATAAGGTACTTTCAGTTCTTTCCGCAAAAATGAGATTTCTGGCACTCTTGGTACACGTAAAATGCTAGACATAATCTGCATTCTGAAGCTTGAAGTGACCTTTTACTGGGACCATGTTTGATGATTTTGTTTCAATCAGTAGCCATACAGTTAGGCCAGTCTGCTGGTCTCTGAATTTATTCAATATGATCTTTTTTAACCATCTGAACAAGTTCAGGTTTTATTTTATTTCTCTTTCCTAATGAGGCTTCTTTTACTGCATGCAGTTTTGGCAGGATACCAGTGACTATATCTGTGTGGTACATTCTGTCCAGAATGCTTGGTAGCCTGTTAATTATCTCACATGTTTGTTAAGGACTGTCCTATGAATCCTCTTCAGAAATGATCTATAAGTTCATTTGCTTATCTGCATTTGCAGACTACCCTTAACTCAGTGTTAAGGTATGTGTATGGTGGGTCTGCTCACGGGATATAATTTAATCACTGAAGTTCAGAGCTAACTTCATAAGATAGTAGTTGATCACTGCCTTATCTGCATTACTAGGCAAGTGAAAAGACCTAAAATCTAAAATAGTGTACAATAGTCAATACAAAATCAGGTATCTAAATGGAGCATTTGTGCTATTTAAGTTAAAAATGTCAAGTGGATAACTTAAATATTTATTGCAGTTTTTAGCTAATGTGTTTAGATTACACTAATTACAGTCATCTCTTATTGGGCCTTAACACTGTGGTGCAGCTGGCGTGATCTAATGGCACAACTAACAATTTATTATGTATCATAGCTCAGTTTGGATTTAAAATACTATTAGTAGGGTTATAAAACTGGGGGGTTTGCTTTGACATAAATCTGCATTTTATGGATACGAGGTGTATCTATTCCCTTTATTATGTACTAAAATATTTAGAGTAGAACTCATGAATATGTTTATGACATTCAAAAATTTACTAGGTGACATTTATTCCTTGTGTGAAATTTGTATTTGATTATGAAAATGTAAGAGAAAGTACAGGCATTAGTTGATTTACACAATGGAATTGCTTGGCCAGATTTCTTATGTGTCACCATAACATTTAAGGTATAATAAAAAATTGCAGCTACTTTGTTGCAAGTTATTCAATTTAATCTTCTGAAGAGATTTTTATTGGTGGTGTTTGGAAGCTGACCTTTACCTGCATGACACTTTCAACAAGAAATGTCAAGAAAGCTTACAAATTACTTTTACAGGGCATTAATAGTTTATAAAATTTATCTTGGATCATTTAAGGAAACCCACATACTACATAAACACCCTGCTATAACAGAGGTGTTTGACACTTCAGAGCACCATGAAAAGGAATTTGATTTCTTACAGATCATGAAAGAATGGAAGTAGTAAGAGCCAAACTGTGACACTTCACTCATTTTAAATTGATCTTAATTTTAAGAACGCACGTACTTACTATAATGGAACAACAGAAGAGTAAGATGATGTTAAGTATGAGACATCAGGACATGCTTCTAGGTACTGCATCCTCTCAAGGAGTGCACTGACTGCCTCAAATATCTTGAGAACTTTGGCCATGGAAATACTTCTATGTAAGAATTTGAGAAAAAAAAAATCTTATCTAAAATGGACCCAGAGCAAGGCAGCAGAAAAGAATCTAACTCCATATTTCTCCCTGCACTTATATCCAAGTTTGACAACTTTTCTACAGAAGTTTTGCCCGAGGTGGAAGTAAAGCATCTAATTCTGGGCTAGAAAAATTATTTGACTGAGACTAATTGTTTTTCTTGCTGTGGATATTCTAGATCGCTTCAGCTGAGTGATTCATCCTGTCCTCCATTCATAGCTGGTAGAAAAAATAGGCACTTTTAGAGCACTATTTATCTAGTTTTGAAATAGGTCGCTTAAATAATCTGAATCTCACTCTGAAAACACATAGGTATCCACTGGGTACAAAAGAGACCTAAGCTCAGATGTAGATGTTTTTATTTGGGTTATCTGAATATCACCCCTCCTGTTTATTCAATGGGAGAAAGATTAATGAACATTCAGTAAATAAACCATCATGGGATGTGTAGTATTTTTTTCACAAAACAAGGGAATTATCTAGTGCAAAAATAGGCTTTTAAAAGTATATTAATAGTAAGAGAAGGTCTAAGAAAAATATTAGTCCCATACTTGTTGAAGATGGCCACCTGACCAATGGGGACTAGGAAAAAGCAGAAGCATTCAAGGTTTTTTCCCCCAGTTTTTAATGTTAATGAGACCTTGGGCAGCTCAGTCACCTGAGATGGAGTATCACAACTGTGAGAACTTTTGACTGGTTTTAAACCCTGAAATTTTATGAGCTAAATGCTCTTAACTCCATAGAACCTGATGGATTTCATCCCAGAGTACTGAAGGAGATAACAAATGTTACTGCAGGACCCCTCTCCATCATCCATCAGCAAAGGTCTTGGGAGTCTGGGAAGGTTCCTGCTGACTGGAAGCCAGCCAATGTTATCTCAGTCTACAAGAATGGCATGAGGGACTCAGAAAACCACAGGCCTGTTACTCTAACCTTACTTTCTTAAAAAATTGTGGAGATCATACTGGTCAAATTGAAAGGCATTTAAAGGACAGTACAATGATCAGACTCAGTCAACGTGGTTTCACAAAGGGAAAGGGCTGTTTGCCTTGCAGAGAGATCTAGATAGATTGGACCATTAGATGATGGCTAATGGGATGAATTTTAATGTCAAATGACAGATTCTGTAGGTAGGCACAGGCACAAGTATGAATTGGGAGAGGAGCAGCTGGAAAGGAGTCCTGCAGAAAGGGCCCTGCAGGCGCTCTCTGACAGCAGGCTCAGTGTGAGTCATCAGCGTCTCCTGGTGGCCAAGAGGACAAACCCCATCCCAGGGTGCATCAAGCACAGCATCACCACCTGGTCAAAGGCATTGATTATCCCGCTGTATTCAGCATCGGTGTGGCCTTAGCTTGAGTGCTCTGCACAGTTCTGGGGCCTCTAATTAAGAAGGATGTTAAGGCATTTGGACATCCAAGGTGTCCAGAGGAAGGAGAGAAAGCTGGTGAAAGTGGTGGAAGAATGTCCTGTGAGAAGCAGTTAAGGATTCTCTAGGGTTTCTCTAGTTTGGAGAAAAAGAGACTGAGGTGTGATCTCGTTGCCTCCTATTCCTTGCTGAGGAGGGAAGATGGCAAAAGGGGAGTCCTGAACTCTTCTCCCTGGGATCCAATGATAAGACTTATGGGAATGGTTCAAAGCTCTGTCAGGAAAGGATCAAATTAGATATTCGCAAAAATTTATTTACCAAATGGTGGTTAAACACTGGACCTAGGCTTCCTAGAGAGGTGTCAATGCTCCAAGTCTGTCAGTGTTTAAGAGAAAATTGGAAAATGCCCTTAGTAACACACTTTAACTTCTGTTTAGCCCTAAACTGGTCAGGCAGCTGTAGTCATTGCACGCCCCTTCTAACTGAAATGGACTGTTCTGTTCTGTTCTATTGAATCTTCCAAGGTGCTCCTTTGCAGTACGTCTGGTTTAGGTGTCCTTTCCCATTCTCTTGAAAAGTTCAGTTGCTGTATTGATTTAACTATTAGGTCAATATCCTTAGATAGCGTGAATTTTTGGGAAATACTGTGTCTTCTTTGTTCTTTCGGTTACTTCAGTGCACAGGTGTTTTACTGCATTTAAATAATCCTTCACACATCTATGTTATTTCCTCTCAAGCATTGATATGGCTGTTTGATAGCATAAAACGTGATGCTGAAAGAGAAAATGTCAGTTATTTGGCTTAAGACACCAGTCAGAAAGTTCATGTGGAGCAAGTCCTTTCTTTTTTATTAATAAATTGTAGGCTTATAACATTTTTTATTTTAATTGATCTTTTGAAGAAACTGCTGGCTGTTGCACTCCCAATGAAGAAAAACCCCATGTACAGAAATGCTATACGCCTAACATCAGTGATCATAAACCAGTCTCCCTTTGGCTTAACTGCTTAGAAAATACCAAGAATTTTCCTTAAATTTAATGTTATGGACAAACTAATGGAGAAAACAGTCAAGGCAAATTTAGGCTATGTATACAATGCTGCACCACTAGCAAAATACCACATAAATGAAAAGAACCTGTCACCTTATTTACAGAAATACAAAATGAGTAAAGTACTTCTGCTTACTGGAAAGAGTTGAAGATTATGAAAGTAGTGTAATTTATGAATGTTATTTTCATTTTCATACTTGTCAGCAGGAAAACAGAAGGGAAGTTAACTTTATTGTGTTGGTTTTGTTCAGCCCATATCCAATACCACTGGAATGTCCACTCCAACCCTAAAAGAACTCAGGGCGTTCATACTTTAGAAGTGCTTTATCTGATGCATCAAAATGTCTCTCGTGAACGAAGCCAAGCAGCTCCTGCAAAGCAGAATAAACTCACAGACAGATGCCTGTAAGGGCAGATACAGCTGGTTAGCAACAGCAGGAAAGAACACTTCCCACTAAAGAACCACGCCATCTCTCACCTCTCAAGTAAGCTTAAGGAAGAGACATAAACTCAAAGCAACTTCAGCCTCAAAAGAGGTTCTGAACTATAATTCTTTATTTCACTAGACACCAAAAACATTTGATTTAGTGGAAACCCTGGTTTCATGACACATTATTCAGTTGCAGGAGAAAATGCTGTGTCTCTTTCACAGCAATCCAAACATTGTTTCTTCCCTTTGTCCTTCTGTCTCATAGATACCAAACACCTACTTTTCTCCTTGGATTTTCTTATTAACATAATTAAGTTAAGCTGAGAGCAATTATTCCCAGCCTATACTTAGTGTGAACTATGTTACTTTTACACCTGAATGGCATCTGGGACGCCTACATATCTGAAAAGTTCTGCTTTCTCTTCCAGCTACAGCCATATGTCTAGTAAAAAATAATGCTACTTTATATAGTTTGTCCTTTTTCTATATCTAGAGGATTATCATTGTTACACCACTACTGCAAAATGCTATTATTCCGCAATTTTAAAGTGGAAATAAAATATAGAAAAATCAGAGTGATTCTTATGGTGGATTTTGTGGTAAAGTGGGTTTCTGTTGAAATGTTGTGTTTGATGTTGATGTGTATGACATTTCATTTATTGAATACTGCAAACAGAGGCTAAAGGTTGCTCAAAACAACTTTCAGTGTTCTCTGCTCTTAGAAATCCACTCCAGGATTATAATCAAGCATTTATTTATAAACCACTAGAGTTACAGTAGGATGATTTGGCATTTATAAACAAGTCTCTTGTTTGCTGAATTTTATGTGTATATGTGAACACCCACAGAGTTTGCACGTAGGATATAATTTCCAGAGGTGATTTTTGCCCTGTGTAGAATGGGAATTAATTTTGCATGGTAGCGGCCTTTTCCCAGCAGCTAGCATTTCCATAGCTGGTTGCTGTTTCACTCACCCATACTTTTCTATCACATACTATTTTTTCAGCAGCCCTCTTGTATGCCCAAAGAAAGAAAACATTTATCCACAACAAAATCAAAAGCTGTGAAAAAATGCTACTGAACGTATCTTTTTTCTTTTGTGATTACAGAAAGTCCACACCTTTTCAGACTTAACTGTTGCAAAGTCATGGGTTTAAGACTTTAAGGATCAGAACTTTGAATTCTGTTTATTTTGACAAATAATATCAATATTAAATATTTTATTGCATTAAATAACACAGCTCTCTTATTAAGACACTTTAAAAAATAACGGTTTATATAAACTATTGTTATGCTTTTGTTTCTTTGTTTATCAGAACTCTTTAACCCTATCTGTAACTGAAGTAGCAGAGCCCTGCCTCTCCAAGATAAAGATTTCAACAGAGAAAATGAGATTAGAAGGAGCCTGCAAAAGCATTTTTTAGATAAGTCTCAAATGTCAAAGCACAGGACTCACTACCTCGTGCTGTTGAACCTATTGAAAAAATACTTGTAATAGTTTTTATACATATTTTTGAAGGATTGTTTTGATTGGCAGTTGCCATAATGCTTGAAGAAGTTCTCAATGATAAGTCAGTGTGAGGACATTTAAAGATTTTCTTCATTCTAATTAACTGATGGTAATGATAGATGTAAGCTCAAGGCAGTGACATTGTTCCTTCAGGCAAGGACAAAAGTAGTCCTGTTTGTTCCAGTATAGATAAAGATCTGATTTGCCTGTTTACCATAGTAGAATTGACATGAACTTTAATCATTCAACTGATGAATGAAGAGATGCAAAGCTGTAAGAAATGCATCATTTATTTTACAAATTAATAGATGTCATAAGCATTGAAAATCACACTGTATTAAACAGCCCATAGTGCTTTCCAAACCATTTTGATCACCAAGAAAGTGAGGATAACTTAATAATTACTTTAATGTATTATACAGGGTCACAGAAGCACTTGTGAAACCTTGTCAGCCCAAGAAGTCTCTGGGTCCTTGTCTTAGAAATTACTACCGCTGCAATAGTCAGCTGGAAGGATTTTGTGCTTCAGGTGTGTCTGCACAGCATCTTTCAGCTTAACTTAAGTGGCATGAAGAGATAGCTTTAAGATAGATGACAGACTCTGCACCCTACAGCTAAGGCATGGGCAGGCATTTTGTTCTGTCCCCCCTCCCTGTGAAGGAGCTCCATCAGGAGGGAAGAGCAGAAAATCAAGGACAGGTATCTCTGGAAGACTGGTTAGATCTCCCATGTTAATCCTTTATCCTCCTGCACATGGCAACTAAGGCTTCTTGCATCAGCAAGATATATCTTCCAAGGAAGAAAGGATGAGAGGGACAAAATGAAAATTGAGCCAAATATTAAAAACCCTCAAAGGGCTGTGTTTATAGCTCTCTTATTATTCAGTTCTCCTAAGAGCTGCCATTTAGCATTAAGTATTTTGAGAATATTTTTGTATGGTAATGACCGTCATCAGTAATAAATTTCATTGGTGTCCATGTTTTTTATGTCTTAGATGAACACTGCAGCAATTACACAGTTATAATTTCTGCAATGAGAGTGTGTAGGGGAGTCTGGCTGGGACAGGGTCAATTTTATTCAAAGCAGCCAGCGTGATGCTGTTCTAAATCTGTGACTAAGCAGTGTTGATACAGACCAACATTTTAGCTATTGCTGAGCAATTGCAATAAGATTTTCTCCATTTCTCACTCTGCCTCACTACCAGCAAGAAGGCCAGGAGTGAGCAGGAGAATGGGAGGGGACACCATCAGGACAGCTGGCTCAAAGTTACCAAGAGCAAATTCCAAGCCTTATAACATCATGTTCAGCAACAAAGAAATTGGGAGTTTGGTTTTTCCAAACACACTACTGCTTGGAGTCAGACTGGGCACTGGTCTGCCTGTGGGAGGTGAGAAGTGATGCAAATGTCTTTGCACCACTATTTATTTTTTCTCATATCCTGGCAGAGAATGCAGTACATCTTTTAGATCTGCCCTGAGGTTAGCAATAATTTCCAGTTTCATCACAAGCATATAAAAAGGAATATGCAACTGACTCTAAAGATCTCAACAAGAATTTTATGGAAAACTTTCATTTTTTAACTAAATTATTACTTTATTTCTAGAGTATTGTTAAAGTATAGACTGTACTAGCAAATTATTCTAAATTACTCCTTTTTAAAAAATGATTTAATATTTTTCCACTTACACCAGCAGTTTTTTGATTATGTCCCAAGTAAACTCTTATTAATAAATATGGATTAAAACCAGAAACAGTGTTAGGATGCAGTGTTTGATTTTAACATTTCTAGTAGAAGTGGGATTACTCCAGATTTTCATCATGGGTATTGGTAAGACACTTCAGACTATTAATTTTTTTCCATGTCTCAAATTTTCTGAAGTCAATGCTTTGACAATCTTTACTTTTGGCTTCAGGACAACCTTACTGTCACTTAGTAGCTGATTCCTAATAGCACTGAAGTTTATTTATTTGACACAACTGGAGATGAATAACTGTATGCTTTAACTTATAAAGCCAGTATAAATTGTATAATATTTTGCTCTGTTCATTTAATGGTTCCATTTCAGTGCATGTAATCCTAGCACATCATTTTCAGGATTAGGTGCCTGCTCTACACCCATCTTCACTGTAAAGAATAAAATGTGTTAAAGGGTTTTGTAATCACAGCAAGTAAGGTTAACATCACAGTCTGAATTTTACCTGTCCCAGTAATATATATCTCAGCTCAGAACTTGTTATTTCACACTGTGTTCTATCCCCTGTCATGGGAAATGAAGTTTCTCTCTCAGCCTCATAATCCTTCTCTTGATGAGGCAACTTCATCACGCTTCCCCATCTTATCTATGTTAGTTCCTTAATGTTTATTCCTCAGAGGAGAAAGACTGTACTTCCAGTATTATGTTCTCATAATGCTGCATCCTGAGGTTTTCTCCAATCACAAAATTGCAAGCCGTTTTTCTGTAAGAGTTGTTTAGTACCTTCTTTCACAGCTCAGTTCTCAAATTCCCTTATATGTTTCATATTTAATTCAAGTATCCCTAGCAAGAATCATGCATTTAATGTTTCTGCTATATTGAGTCCCCTTTCTTTTTCAGATTTCATGATTCTAAACTTGAATTTCCTACATTAACATTCTCTTCTACTCCCTGCTACTCCAAAGATTTGGTAACCATGCCATCCCTTTCTTCACCTGCCAAAACGTAACAACAAAATTAAAAATCAAGGAACTGAAAAAGAGAGGTAAGGACAAGCATCACACGTATTATTAAGAATAAAACCATATTCTACTAACAAATATTATTCCTTTACATCAAAAAAAAAAAAAAAAAAACCAAGGTGAATGTGATGTGAGAAGCTGCAAAAGCAAAATTGAAAATTACACAAATACTCCTTGGCAAAAGAGAGTTCAAGGAATTCCATCACAAGGCAAAAAAACCCAAACCACCACAGCACTCCATGATGGTAAGAGGGATATCCCTATAAGAGGGTAGCACATATATGATCCCTTATTTGATAGGTTTTCAGGGCTGCTTAGCCTATAAGTAGCTAAATATAGTCCCATGTAGGGTTCCTTATTTTCATCTATCCTTAAGAATGAGGGAGAGAAAAGGGTATAATGACCAATTTAGAGCAATGCAACAAGAAAATATGCCATTTTTCACAGAGCTAATAAAAAATCCAAGTACCAGCAACTCACATAGGCCAAACTATTCTACACTTAAACTATGAAAGACTGCGGCCTGTTACTCCACAAGAAATTCCAGTGGATAAAGAGCTTTTGTAGAAAAAAAATGTGCTCCCAGTGTGGGTGAGAGTATTGCAGTCTGGTCCTCGGTGTGTTAGAATATATTGAGCAGATTGAGGACACCACCTGTTCATACTATGTAGAAACTTGGCTAATGACTATGGTCTACTTTATCAGAGTAAATTTTAATGGAAAATGCTGGGACTCAAATTCATTTTTTCTTGCAGGCATCTTGTAGGGTGATGAAGTGATACTGGTTAGAAATTCTAAATCAGTGTAATCTTTAATAATTCTGTATCATACTGTATGCTTGCATCTATACTACTTTGATAACAATGGAATACAAATAACCATTACACAGAAGAATGAAAAAGAGAGATAGCATATGACCATGTAATATTAAGTAAAAGAGACCCACAGCTATTTATAAGTCCAGAAAAACTGTGCCCTTTTCAATGGAGAAATAGAGAACATTCCCCACTGACTCCATTAGAAGTAAGTCCCCTAAGGCAGTGCAAAACTAAATATTTTTGTACAACACTTCACAGTCAGAGCTGTACAGTATGTGAAAATAGGCCTTGGGGCAGTAACACACATCACCAAATTCCCCTCTGTGAAAGCGGGTTAGAATTGTGCTTTCTGGCAGGTACATAAAGCAGAATGATTGCTATTCTATTCAGAATTGAAGCCATGTTTTGTTTTCGTTTTTTAAAGTTGCTTTCAAGATGTTGAGGTTGATTTTATAAGTGATTGGCTAATGTCAGCATCAGTAATCTCATATCAAAAGGGCTCTGTTTAGATCTGACAATGGAAAAGGAAAACTTGATGGATGTAATGTTTGCGGAGTGGTGTGCAAAGATCTTTGTTGTTTTATTCCTACAGTCAGCTATAAAACCAAGTCTGAAGAAGCTTTGTAACTGCAGAAGCATCATACATATTAGTCAGACTGAATCAATAACAACCTAATCCTACTTTCCTTTAAGAAATGGTAAAGATCCTATAGATTTCAATCACAGCTCAGTGTAGGTTTTATAAACATAATGAGTGAAAGGACTTTGAAAGTGAAGAACAGATTTACTGTATACCTTCTTACAGAAAAAATAAGATTGTTTACTGTTTGCAGAATAAAGCTTATAGAAATGTCAACAAGACAGAAAAGGAATTTTATATTTGTTGCAAAATATGTGAACAAATTGCATCTCTGAAAATAGATGTTGTGGGTGGGACTGTTTTCTGGTTTCTTTACCAAAGGATTATCTCCCGAGCTATGAAGTTCTTGCTCTTTAATGTTTTATGTGTCAAATAACCTTGTAAGCTGTTCTTTGCCTAGTTTCAGTAAAACAACCATAGAAATTAAATAAGATTACCCTACATAAAGTGTGAATATAGTGTTACATCTGGCTTACTGAGATCTATTTAGAGAAGAGTTTTGTAGAATAATAGCCTGTAAGTAAGGACTTATTCTGACCCATCTTCTTTTTCCTTCAAGCTGGCAGCATGGAAAACATAGTAATCCTGAAAAGAAGCCATTCTTTTGGGGTCTGATGTCCTTTTAGTCCCTGTCCATGATTTATTTTTTTCTTTTGCTTTTAGGGTTTGGATCAGAATCTAATGTTACATCTAATAAGTTTGTTTGGACAACAAACTTAGCTGATTGACTTAGAATACTAGTGTAAGGCCACTTAATATAGCCTCCCTCCAAAAATTTAGTGCCTTTGAGTAGTCATGGGGCACAGGAAGGCCTTAGGAGTCCTGACTTGGGTAGGCACACAGGCACGTACACAGGTCATTTTTACATACACCCAGACTATGGTTAAAGTGTTGTGTCTCCTCTAGTCCCACTTCAACTGACTTCCATTGGCAAAAAAAAATGTGGTACTTAGGCAGGATGTGAGTAAAAAACACTTTTCAGAAGCCCTTCTTACCAGGATGACGTGGGAAGAAGGGCTATGGGCCCTAAGTGTTATACGTGTTTTAAGTGCAAGTAAATTAAAGCTCTGTCTAATAACTCCATCAACCCAAAACTGTCCACAGAGAGATTAGTGTCCCATACACCTGTAAAGGCCAAATATTAGCTGGGGAAAGTACCCCTCGGTCCCTTCAATATCACTAAATACCAGTGAGCTCCCTAGGAAACCAAGAACTGTGTTTGAAAAGTTTCAAATCAAACCCATACACTCACTTCTGTCAGCTAGAATTAGGGCCACCTTGGTTGAGATATTTTTCATTTGTGATCATTAATACATAAATATTTATGGTATATAGCAAAGTAATTATTAAAATTGTTTTTTCCGTTACTGGGAAAATCTTTAAATCTTATGCTTTAGCTGTTAATTTTTGGATTGAAAAAGCTATCTGTAGAGATGTCAACAAATTAAAAAGTACTGAGCTTATGGACTGCTAAAGCAGATTTTTTTAAGCAAATGAAAGAAGTTAATATAAAAATGATCAAGCTGGATCAGAAAAAAAGTTAGTGTATCCATACACAGAGTCAATGTAGTAGACAATAGCAGATATCAGAGACAGATATAAGAACATGACAAGCAGTAAGTGATACTTTCCCACTACAGCCTCTAGCAAAGTTCAGGAATCCCAGGCTAGAGAGGCAGTTGTTACCTCATCACCTGGTGAGGAATTTTTCTTTGATTAATTCATTCACTTAATTTCAAAATCTATATCAAAATTTTAGCATCCACAATGTATCATCTCAAAGAATTTTATACAAACTTGTCGTGGATCAGCCTAATTTCAGACAAGTTCTTTCTGGTTTATGAAAAGGCAGTTAAAAAATCTCTGAGTAGCTTTTTCATGTCCCTTAGGGTTCTACAGACTTTGCTCATACTCTTTTTGTAACCATTTTTTCCAGGATAAATTATGCCATCCCCTTAGCAACTCCTCACACTGAAGCCACTCAGTCTGTTTAGCTACCCTTGCCATCCTTGTCTGAGGAAGCAGAAGAACAGTGCCCAAGATGCAGACATTGTTTTTTACAGTGGTAGAATGCCATTTTCTTGTTTATCTCCTGTTTGCTTCTTGTTTAGTAGATTTGTCTTGATTCAGTTTGCTTTGCTGGTTCCTGCTCAGCAGTGTATATTTCCATTGAAATACTTGAATTATTTTTCCTAAATGGAAATCTTTATTTCATGTATATTTAATCTAGTATTATATCTAGATATTTAAGAACTTTTTCACATTTTTTATATCAACTGACACTGAATTTTACATACCATTTTAATTCTCTAGTTATTATTCATCATCATGGGATCCTTTTAAAACTCTCAAAAACTGGGGTTTCTAATAATTTAGCAGTACCACCAAATTGTTAACTGATGTTTCATTTCCTTTTCAAGGATATTTGTAATTTCATTCCTTTGTTCTTTTAGCTTTGATATATAATGAATCTGTAAAACAAGCATTAAATTTTGTATTAAGCCAATACAGGGTTTCATATTAACAAAGGATTTGATAAATGTTCATCATTCCATGTTTAAGGAATGGAGGCCTCTTCAGTTCCCTTATTCTACAGGTCTGCCACATCAACTTCTTAGAAAATTATTAGCACTTTTTAAATTTATTAGCTGATTTTATCCCAATTTGACACAAATTAAAGTCTTCAAAATAATCTTCTTTATATGCTTGTCAGAAAATGGCCATCAGACGTTCATGTTCTTAAAATGTCAGGTAGAAATACTGCAGTAAATTCTGAAGTGAGATTATCATTTTGCAGAATAAAAAGGTGAGCTAATACCTGGGTTCTAATCATATGAACAGTGTTCCAAAATCTACTTGAGCTGGAAGGAAAAGAGGTATGGAAGAAATGCTGTGATTATTTTCAATGGCATATTGGTCCTCCTCTAAGTCCATGAACAGACAAAACAAGAAGAAGAGAAATATCTAAATCCTATTGCCTGTAGTGTTGTGCCTTCAGAGCACATAAGTGATGGGAATTAATGTGTGCACTGAATGCAGTCCAGACTCCTCAGTAGTGAGTAATTAGTACTAAACTATACTGCATTAAGGACCATTAGGGGCTAATACTTCTCTTTAGCCCAGTTTTACTGGGAAATTTCTTTCAGATCAACTTGTTCTGTTCACAGGGAAAAAAAACAAACAAAAAACTCAACAACTAAAGCATATACTTAGATATATCCATGCACTGTATTTATTCATCTATATATCTCAGTTCTGCAACTGGGAAATACAAGAAAGTAAAACAATTGTATATGCTATAATGCAAACGTGCTTTTTTTGAACAATTAGAGGATCCTGAGTAACCAAAGGAGGATAAAAAAGCATGAGGAGGATGATTGATATTTTCAAATATGCCTGAGCAATTCGAAAGCCTAAGACTTATTTTCAAGAGTGGATAAATGGGACTTTGAAACTTTCTAGACTATTTTTATTGTCACTGCCATTGCTGGAATGGCGGAAAAGGGGAAATTGCTAGTCCCAATGTCTAACATTCACAAAAACTGGTGTGAAACTTTGTAAAAAAAATGAACAGGCACTTCTCGTGCAATCTTTTAATTCACTCAAGCCTCAAAAACAGAAAATTGACTTAGGTTAAATGTTTTACCTATGTCCAATAAAAAATAGAATCTTAAGTTTCTCTTAACGTAGATTTTATATGTCATACTTTCTCTTAATGTAGGTTTTCACTCGTCCTAGTGTGGATTTAGTAGACAACTTGATTCCTAGCTCCCTGCATTTCAGTCTTAACTGAATTTGGATTTTACCTAGAGAAGAAAGAGGATGTACTGTAAGTTCAAAAAAACTCCTTTTATTTTTCAAAAATTGAAGAGAGCCCTTTTCATCGGTGGCACTGAAAATCGGACCATTCTCCCTATTGAAATGTACTTGGAGAAAATAGGTGATGCCCTTCTAGTGTGACAGCCACCTCAACAGTTCAGATGGAAGAAGTCATGAATACCAACACCCAAGCACATATCTAAGCGTCCAGAATTGGGCAGTGTCCTCCTGAAGGGCCAGCCTCTCTTCTCAGAATACAGAGGAAGCTTGGAAAACTATATCTGACATTTATATGGATCGTGTTAGTTGAGATCAATAATTCCTGTCATTCTGTGGCAAGTGGATCACTGTAGAGACAACATATCGCTAAAAGACTTCCTTCCAGGGTTGCCTCAATAGATTTAGACTAGAGTCAGATTAGCAGCTGCTTTTCAACTTGTAGTGTTTGTTTGGGCAGGATTTTCATAATGGAAAGTATTTTCTATTCTGCTCTCATACTGAGATGAAGATATCTTCTTGATTTTCTGGAATTGAAAATTAAGGTTAAGCATCAACTTGGATTACCTTAAGTGACACAGGCAATTGAGAAAATAGTAGACAATTTGGTGTTATCTTTCTCTCTGTGGTATCTGAAAGGACCACATTCTGAGATACAATTCTCAATTAATTCAGAAATGTGTATTCTTCAGGAACTCTTCTGACATATTTCATGTTCTTCTGTCACCTGAAAAAATACAAAACTTACACTATAAACTAAAATATGGTTTCCCAATCTTCTTCCACATTTCTCTGATTCAGTTGGAGCATATGCCAAATGATCCTGCCTGTTGACTAAATAGAAGTCTTTGTTGAAGTGAAAGATTAATGGTTTTGTATGTATTAGCTTTTCTCTTACACCTATTCTTTTTAAACAAAATTATCCACAAATATTAACAGGACTTCTTCATGAAATGAATGTTCATTATTTGTTCCTATTCTTTTGGTCTATGGTTGTTTTCCTTTTTGCCAGGGTAGCACACTAACAAAAAGAAGGCTATCAGTGACACAATCAATGTGATCCATGCAACAAAGAAACAGCATCTAATCCATTTAATTTCTGTTGGATTCCAGTGCCATATTTGCACACTTATCCTAAACCACTGAAAAAGTTACACAGCATGTTGTATATTGCTAGGACCTCTAAGCTAACTCAGCACTTTAAAATAAGCAATATTGTTTATTGGATATTTTGACATTTATGTTATTACTACAGAATGACTGATCTCTGAGGGAATTTGGATCCTTCACAACTTAAATTTTCACACCTTTTGTTATTTTTTCTTCTATTTTAGGGTTCCATATCCTGTAAAGAAAGGATGGAATAATAGTATGAAGGGCACAATTATGGAATAACATGCACTTTGAAATACATATTATCATGTGTTATGACATACTTATTGATAGCTACTGGCAGGAGGAAAAAAATTGATACTACTATCTGATATTGTCATGGTTAAACCTTCTCTCAACAATACCTAGGAAATATCTGTTGATTTGTTATGCCTGACATTTTAGGGGAATGTCCCCTAATTCTTCATCTAACATTTCCAGACTAGAATTATAACCAGACTAGAATTATAACCAGTGTGCCATATACTTTAGTTGTCATGTAGAAAAAGCTTCAGAGCTTATATTTTATACCTTTGCAAGCTGAAAGGGTGGGATTAAGTTATGAGGATAATTAAAAATGCTGGGAAGGACTATTATACTAGGACAGAAATATTGCATGCCAGCTTAATTCAGAATAAAGAAAAGTTAAGATGAGAACCATGAGAATTGAATTTAGTAAACACTTGTTTTGCACACTACATTCACTTTTCCTAAAGATACAGCCTAAATACGGTTACTGTGTAATAAATGTTCTCCGCATAGAGAAGTATAATAACTTTTATTCCTAACTACTTAAGAAAATAATTATGTGATCTGATTAAAAAATTTCATGTACCTAAATATGGAGGTATCAAAAACTTATTTTAAACAGACTTGAAAGAAAAAAGCTCAAGAAGCAAATTCCTTTAATTTCTTTCTGGGCTCAGTTCTGCACCGCCTTCCATGCCTTTAATCTGTAATAGTTGTACTACAGATTTCCACAGCAGCAAGGTAGCCCCTAACAACTTGTGTCAGTTATGAAAGGATAAGATTGAGCTTGAAACCATTGAAAAAAAAAAATTAAGTGAAAAAACAGCTATTGCATATGCACTGTGCTGCTTACTGACTGAGATTCTAAGGCTGCATCTGAGAAGTGGAAAGCACAAGGAAGTTTATGATCAGTTTCCTTCCTTTCTCCTTCTTGTTTTCCAGTTTTTTAGTCTATATATAGGTGGGGAAGAAAGCACCTGTGTTCTTCCAAGACAAAGAATATTCGTTTGTGGACTAAGCTCTGTTCTTCACTAACACTGAAAAACAAAATTAAAAGATTTCCTAAAATGCATGTTCCAACACAAAGAGGAATTCAATCAGAGGAATACAGAGACCTCATTACATGAGACTGACTGATGGAAGCAATGCCCCTAACATCCCACACAATTTACATGTGTGAAACTGAGGCAGATTCACAAAGGACCATTTCTGCCACATGATGATGCAAAGGCATATAGAAAGTTTCCATAGCTGTCTACAAGAGATCTTTTCAGTTTTATAAATCTCAGTGTCAAAAAGACCCATTTTAGCCACCTAACTCAGTGTCAAACAAAACATGCAGCTTTTCTCACACAAATTTATGGAGAACTTGTGGGGAATGAAGCATTCTTCCTGTATGTAGTACCTATATGCTTAAACAGTTTTTCTTTTCAGCACTATGGAAAGAATTTCACATGTTTAAAACCTAATGCAAAGCCTGCTGGAGCCACAGAAAGCAAATGTGCACGTCTGCATCTTGCTCTCTTCACAGCAGCTAATGAACATAAATAGACATTCTGATGGCAGCTCATCTCATGCCAAAATAAATATCTAAAAACAGTTATATGAATCACACTTGGAAATGCCTCTTTCTTTTCATCGGCTGTAAAAGAGGCTTAGGATGAATAGTTCAGATATATACATCCACACTCTACACATCAAAAGTCAGATGAAATAAAATCCTCCCAGAGAATTTTTTTGCAGACTGTAACTGAATTTCATTTGAATCTATTTTTGCATGGTTACTGTATCAGATAGGATTTCACAACACAACAAATGTAATAATTCTCTATATATGGAAAAAATAAGAGGTCACCTATAACTTTGGGAGTTGATGGTTTCTACTTCAGAAAATTTCTGAAATGAAAAAAAATCACTTAATACTATCATAACAGTGAAAATACTGTCTAAAATAATCCTACAAATCTGTTTCAGTGAACAGATAACAGATGTATAGTTGCACTATGCATTAAAACTGCTGATTTGTAGCAGGTTACAAGATAATAACTGATTTTTTACAGACTACAAAATATTTGTGCTTATGATAGCAGTATCCTTTGAAACAATATTTAGCATCTTGCAAGAAACAGAAATTAAACTGCTCAGGTAATCTATACATGTTACTTCTCTAAACTGGAACGTTTTTACTTTCCTCAACATACTGTCTAAAAATGCTGTATGAGATTGATGATTTTACAGTCAATGCCCTATACTAAATATAAAAACCATGCTGATATGGCATTCTGCTCAAGAAATATCCATTTTCATCTCCCTAAAGCTATCAAAACTTTAAAAACTGTTAAAATTAACTACAGTACTTCCTTTGTGTATTCACATCTTCATCATTTACAGTCTACCTGATAAATTGAGAAAATAATTTCACACCAGGTTTATCTTGTCTAGGTGTTTAAACAATTTCATCCCGTTTTATTAAATAAAATAAGCTTGTGCAAGGTCTTCAGTCAAAATGAAGTAAAGACTCTGCAGTTTCAGAGTAATGATAGTGATGTCTGTTATTTTTATTTATTGATTGGAGGAAAAATCAGTTCTATTTTAAAAGTGCAGAGGAATTAATTTTCTTAAATCTCAGAGCTGTATTTTTCATGAGTGATGTAAGTAGCTAAAGCCAATACTGTCAGATTTACTAGCAATGTGATGCTCAGAACTTAAATGAACAATATTAATCCAGGAACGTTAATTACAGAGCTATTTTGCAAACTACCATGATTATTGAGGATCAAGAGTTAGTTATACCACTTACTTATATAAGTAAGTAATTTTATTCTTCTTTCCTTTTTAAAAAAATAATTTTGAAAGGATTACCATCATACAAAATGACCATCATAACTGTTAAGCATGTATGTTGACCCAGGGTAAAACCCCTGGTTTTAAGCACTAATTAGGGGACTTAGGAGTACAAAATGAGCCATTCAGATTTACCAAGGGTTATTAGTTCTAACTTGGCACTATACTAGTGCAACTACACTGTTTCTGCACAGACCTGGCTTGAATCCAGCCTGCTCAGAGCAGAGCAACAGAAGTGTCTGCAGCCATCCATGGAGATACACAGTGGCATCTAAAGGTTGCTCAGACCAGTCGCCACAGAACCAAGGATGGATGCTGGCTTAGACTGTAACCTGCACATTCAGAACAAAGAGCAGTTCACCATGCCCTGTTAGCCAGTCTTTCAGGTCCTTTACATATTTGTCCCAGTTTTTGTAAATGATGCACCTCCAAATATCTTTGAAAAAACACATGCAGTACTCTGTGTTCCCATTTGGTCACTACAGGAACGGGGCTGATAGATCCAATGCCTAGCATTCTGAAATGTCATTGACTAAAGAGGAAAACCAGCATTTAAAGAGATTAAAAGCACGAAGACAAGGTTCTGGTTCTATCTCTAACTCCACTTAGTCAGTCTGAAAATCATATATCAGGGTTGGGTTTTGTTTTGGAGCTCTTTTGGGGGGGTGGGTATTTTTTGTTGTTTGGCTTTTTTGGTTTGGGTTTTTTTTAATTTTTATTTTTATCTTTATTTAGAATTAAAATAAACGTGTAAGAAGCCTAAAATCATATGAAAACTGGAGAAAAATCAGTAGGAGCAGTTTATCTAACTATACCATAGCTCCGATAAAAAATGAGAAACCACTGGAAAAGGAAAAGTCCTTAGGAACTAAATATCATTGTAGTTTACCTGTATGAGTCTTTTCCTCCGCATGAACCAAAAAATACGTTTCTAGAATGCTGTAGTGAAAGCTACCTTTTATATCTTTCTTTAAAGGTTTTGAAGTCTTATCATTTCAACATGATATTAATTAATTGCAAGAGCAACAGGTGAGTTTGCCACGCTGAGGAGCGGGTTTAGCATTTTAGGGAATTAGCCATCTCTATCTTTTGATTAAGCTGTGCTGGGAAATATCTCTTCTGTATTATAAATGTAGACGACATTTTGTTTAAACTGAATGCATAAAATATGAAATATTTTAGACTAGTTTCTACTACCCCAAATGATAATAGAAAATTTCCTGAAACATTCAGGGACTAGCACTGTGACTTATTAGATGCCTCTCTGTCTTACATATTAGTTGAGAAGACATTACCTACTAAACAGAATGCTAATTCATGGTCACAGAGCAGGCATTTGCAAGCTAACTCATACTGAGGGAGAATGGAGAGAATTTCTTTAGATAGTAAGGTACATAAGATCTATTTTAAACACCAGTAGCCTGATCTTAGGAAATAAGATGACATCTGGCATATGCTGGAAGTGTTAATGTTTAAGAGGAAGAAAGCAGTAATACTGGCACCCTTGGAATCGAGAAGAAGGAGTTTTATGACCAGAGGCTTTTGCTTATTTCATTCCATCCAGTATGACTGCAGCACAGTTTTAAAGACTCTGCCATCAGAGGACTGATTCCCTTCTCCGGGTAATTGACAGCTCCAGCCAAGGGGTTTGAACATTTATGGCCTACTGATCTACTGACACTGCAAAAGCTATGTTTCATGTAAAAGTCTGTACTCAAATCAAAATAGAGTACAGGTGAGTGACTCATAAAATATCTATTAGCTCTAGCATAGAAAAAAGGAAATTGTATTGAAATGGGGTGTTCCAATAAAGAGGCCATACCTCTGATAATGCCAAAACTTCTTCCACATTAGCATTATTTATCTGGCACTCTAAAGGTTATTGACTATCTCCTACTTCTACAGTGAAACAATTCAATGGGGGAGTTAATTCTGGTAGGGAGAGAGGAGCCAAACCACAGCCAGTGACCCAGACCACCTTGTATCGGTACTGTGCTAACAGAGTGTATTTCTAACTGAAACACAGGAATGCTGACTCACGAGGGTCATTTCGCAAGGAATAACACTGAAAACAACAGGTCTAGGGGTGAGGGAAGGAAGCCATGGAGGAACCAGATTTTTTCAAAATCTCAAGTCTGAGAATGATTGAATCTTTCTTGTCTCAAGAAAATTCAATTTCTATGTTGCTTACAGATGTTTCCCAACAATGAAACAGCAAATCTTCCATATGTGGGGAAAAAAAATGAAAGAACAACTATATTTCAAGATACAGCAAGCAGAAATTTTCTATAAGGTTTCTGCAATATTTAAATTTTAATATTTGCATTGTGTGATAGGCTTATCTTCTTGGTATTATAAGTAAATTTGATACATTGTCGATTTTGTACTAAGTAATCTGGCTTTAAAATAAAACAGTATCTCTAATAATATAATGTACAGGTATTCCAGAGATTTACACTTTTCTAATAAACAGTCTGCAGCCTGATAAAGTATATGGAAATGAAGGTGTAATTTAAAGGAAACATCAACATTTGATACCAAACAGTACTGTTAGAAAATGCAGCATCTTAATATTTTAGTAGCATATTATCACCAGTACATTTTCTGTTGTCTAAAGGGCTATTACAGTTCAAAATACGCTAGAACATATTAAAACAATGGCTATATTACTCATTTCAAATACATCATGCCTTCACAAAGTACCAGAAAGTTACCCTCCCTGCTGTGATCATAGATTGCAGAAAATATAAGATGTAGATTTTCATGCTTCACTGAATACATTTTTATTACATTTAATGTTATTTAAATGATTGCAGAGCATATTTGAAAAATTGGTGCTGCATCCTTGCCCAGAACCCTTGATGAAAGAATGTGACTGGAGCAGTGAAATATGTGCTAAAGGTTATCTCATTATTGGCATAAAAATTGCAAAACTTTTGTCTATTATTATTGTAGTATACATTCAACTTAATGTTTGAGTACAGCTAAAAAAAAGAAAATAAATAAAAATAATGTTGAATAAATCTTTTTTACCCAAAATTCAAAAAGCCCCACATCTTTTATAAAGTGAATCTGTGAATATTGAAGATAAAATGTTAAAGAGTCTTTTCTATAGACGGCTTAGTTTTTTCAGAAATCTTCATCTCAAAATACAGAAAGAAACAGCTACATTTCTTTAATCAGCACAGATAATCAAAAGAATATGGGCCTTTACAGGTATCTGTCACTATCCAGAATTAAACCTCCTGCAAGGCACAAAAAGTGTGACGAATTGCATTTGCAAATTTGCTTTGCAAATTTTCAGTAGCCATGAAAGGAAACCTTAACAAATCAGAGAGGCTGTGAGAAAAGACAAGGAAACTGGTTCTGAGCAGAGAGGTGACATACACTAAGTGAAAGCAGTTCCACAGTTTAGTGGGATAGGATTTGGGTCTGAACAAACATAAAAATATATGTCAAACAAAAATATAAAAATATATGTCTCCAATTTGAAATTGACCTAATGGAATCAACCTCTTTTACCATGAATTGTTTAATTATCCAAACAGAGCAACAACAGGCTGCTTGAGCATATGTAATCTTTCACCTCTACCTTTAAGCTCAGAGGGACCTGCTGAAAGTCCACAGTAAGTTTGCAACATCCTGTTAGCATGTGAAAACAATAAAAAGAAATTGTATTAGGTGTGAACACAGCAAATTAATTTCTTGATGTTAATACCTATGTTATTAACTATTTTAAACTAGAAATTCTTATTGTTCAAATTTGCATGAAAAAGTAATGACATTTAGTGGCAGATTAAATTAGTTACTACTCTGCCATGGCAGTAAAGGACACTGTAAGGAAATCCATCATTTGGTTGCAGTAGGGTGGAATTAAATGGAACATACTCTCATACTCTTTATCAGTGTGTTTCACTATGCATCTATTAGAGCAATTACTGAGCAAATATCTTTCTTAAGAAAATCTAAGGGTATACATGTGGGACTGAGCCTGAGAGAAAATAAAATACAAAAGGGGCACATTGCCAAAACAGAATATTTAAATTATACTACTAAATATGACCGCATGAAAAAAAGCAGTATAAAGTTTGTCTTTTTACATATTAAAAACAAAAAAGCCCTAATACAGTCCAAGCAATTTCTTATATTTGTAATTTTTGTTTATTTGTGTCAATATTAGGTTAGACCCAGTACCCTTTCTCAAGATAGGGTAGTTAGGAATGCTTTCTGATTCATGTACTTTTCCCAAAATAAGGTGATTCTTTCCTGGTCCCATTGTACAATCTAAATAGATCACTTGAGGAAATTGCTACTTTTGTACTATCACTCAGTGCTTTTTAAAATTTATTCTTTAAATTATACAATGAAAAAGAATAAACAAGACAAAGAATAACATCATCCAAAGATAATGACCACATCAAAAATTTAGACCAGAATATTGAAGAGATCTGTTTTTCTTCAAACTTGCAGTTTTGGGAGGATATGAATTATTCTAATGAAATTGTATTAGTGGTTTGTTCTCAAATATGCAGTGATTCACTGGGGCAGATTGTGTGTTATGATGGGGAATACAGACTACTGTGTTATGGCCATTTCAGATAGGGGAAGTAAAGGCAAAAGAAAATTTGATGTAGTACCAAACCACAGGCAAATTTATCAGTTTATATTCTGCTGACTACTCCTTTGCCTTTCAAAAGCTGTAGCACTAACAGGAAAAAGTCACAGTCTTTAGTTGATACTGAATGAAACATGCTGTGAATAGAGATCAGATCCCCTCAAACCTCATCTATTACCAAAACTTGACTTGTTTTGCAGCTTTGATAAATTACAGCAATTTCCAAATGCATGATAGGGATTCAGGAAGATATGGCATTTGCTATCATGACTGATATGCAGCTGAAGAGTGTTGGAAGATTTAAATTCATACGTGCATTACTTTCTGTTGAGTTATTTTCTATGTAAAATATTGGCAGGTATATTTTGCTTGTGTTTTAATCTCTACTTTTAGAAATATGAAGTTTTATGAATGGGTCTTCTGTACTTGGGAAAAAAAAAAACTAAACAAGGCATGATGACAAGCATTCCAATAAGACTAGCAGACAAGCATTCTGTTTGCATTCATTTTATCTAAAGATTATTAAACTTTTACATTGAAATTATGTCAATGTAATTTCATGTGTAACAGTCCAACTTCATAAAATTGATTGGATGAAAACTAAGCATTGATTAGCCTAAAACTGCTCCAGTCTGAATTAATGGTCACCCTGTAGACTAAGACAATATATTCTCTGCATCTCCCACACAAGTGCCCTACTCAATCAGTACATCTCTTCAAGATTTCAAGGTCATGGGCCCACAGAATGTCAGGGGTTTTTTTTAAAGGCTTGATAACTCACTTTAAATCTGGCTGCTGGCTGAACAGGCAAATTCCTATTTCTGCAAGTGGCCACAGTACAAACACTGAAATGGGAAGAACTGTTAATACTGAGTGAACATAAATAATGTATGCATAGCAATATTCCCTTAACAGAAGCCTTCAATAGCAAATTTGGAATTATTGTGTTAAGGTGTTATTTCACAAATCATTGGGAAAAATGTGTTCAAAGTAAATCCATGATCCTTCCTCACGTGTACGAGTTCTGGATTTCACCTTTGCACTGGACAAAAAAGACTCCAGGACCCCCCTACAGAAGCAGCTAAAACTTCAGCTACTGCCTTAATTGCTGTTAAAGATCTCAGGTCCTAAATATAAGTTTTCTAAACACAAGAACCAGAAAATGGAATTAAAATTCTGAGGGTCCTTATACGCTGATAAACTATATTCATTCTAAACCTCTTTCCTGTCAAGTTTCATTAATTCTTTCATGTCCTTATTTATCTCCCTCTGTCTCCTCATCACCTTCCTCCTATCTTTCCTTCCTTTCTCCATGCTGATACAGTTCTACTCTCTTTCCCTGCCCTCCATTTTTTCTTTCATCATGTCAGCTTGAATATAAAAATTTTTCTCAGATAATACATCACATTCCAAGGTGCTTCTGAAGTCACTTTGTCATAGATTTATTAACCCGGAATGAGGAGGGGGCAACACTTGTTTAGGTAAGTCATTACCAAGCTTCCATTTGTTCCATTATTGATCTGATGAGTCTCACAGAGTAAAACTGCCGAAACCTCAGTTGAAATGAGAAAAAGAAGTGCAGATTTGAGAAGGTGAAATCTGTTATATTAGCAAAATAATATCTTACCAGTCTCAGATCAGAAACACACTATCTATAGGTTTCATCCTTTCTGGCTGTATTTAACGCCAAGTCTTCTGCAAAATGTAATGGGAAAAGAATGCATTTCAAATTTCAAATGTTGAAAAGCATACACGTCAAAATTAATCAGTATCTCTCTAAATTTATTGCAGCATTTAGCTCTTTTGCCAGAGTAGATTAATCCAAGTGGCATTTTTGGCTGTGAAACTTTGGTTTCAGCTTAGTACTGCTAAAGCTTTCTTTGCACAGCAGTGCTAGACCACCATTTAGTATACTGGCACTCAAGTTCTGGTGAAAGTTAACCCTACACATTTATTTCCCCAAAAATTTCTTACAATAGAATTAGACCTTACACAAGCTATATCAGAAATCTGTATGTGATCCATATTTTGTAAAACTACCTCCATATTTTCTCTTGATTTCCAAATACACTAACAGAAACACTTACTTAGGTTCAACCAGCTAACAGAAACAAACTGGCAGCTAGATGTAATTGATAAAAAAATTATTTCAGCAGTGAATAATATGGACTTTTGGGTGCTGGAAAGACTGTGCCTCCATAGCAGCCACAAGCATATGTTTTTCAACTGACTTCAAAAAATTACTTCCATCTCAAATAAACAGGGAGCTGTTATACAGCTCCTTCCCTTCCCATACATATAGAGAACACATAGAAAACATTTCTTTTGTTATTCATATCTATTATACCTGAGAAACAAGCTGCTGAGAAACAAAATATTTCCACAATCACATTTTTTTCATGTTGTGAAGACATTTGGTTTTGAAGTTCTAAAGAGATACCCTTCCCCCCAGAGGTAAAATTTGTCCCAGATACAATTATGCTGAATCTCAATGATGTATCTAAAATAAGATGTAAGCATCTCTTTTTTGCAGTAGTTAGCATATTAAAAAGGCACAGATAAGGCTCTTCCCCATAATGTTTCTGGGGTTACTGCACTATTTCACACACAGAATAAATGGCACAGTAAAGAAAAGAGTAGTTTTCGTTTGGAGATAATGTGAGATAGGAACAATCTTCAGGAACTAAAAAAACAATGGGATCTATGGATTGGAGTAACAAACCAGATGTGGAAAGACTTGGATTTTATTCATGGCTCTGCTGCTCTTTACTCAGCTGCATAACTTCAGCCAAATTACTTCACAGCTTGGGACATCCCATTTGTCTTGATTGTTTTGCAGGTATTCTAAAGGGCTGAGATTCTAAAGGTTGCTAGAAAGAAAAAACACCTTTGATACGTATGCACCCAGAAGAGTGTTCCAACTCTTGGACAAAGGACATTTGGTCACAATTCTAGACTCCTTATTTCCTTTTTGCTGGCTATGCAGCAGCTCACCATTCCATGTAATGGCTTCAGAACCAGGGCTTCTCCATTAGAAGCCCTGTGCACCACAATCTCTGTGGTTTATATCAGCTTGTTGAGACCAGGTGTTTCACTGCTAAGTGTTGCAAAAGATGAGCTGCAGGCTCCTTAGAGAAGTGCCCAAAATCTCACCTTTAGGCACATCATGAGTAGCATTCTCTACTCTCGGTGACTCTGCTAGCAACTGAGAGTGGTTTACAGTCCTGACACAGTATTGATTCAACAAAATGTTTATCCTATTTTCAAAGATTAATTGGCTTCTTAAATGTGAGGTTTTGTGTCAGGCCACTTATTGGGTCTGTCAAAAGAACCCAGATGTCATTGCACGGCTGCCGTCACCTGTTCCCATGCAGGTTGCTACAGGCACACTCCAATATGCAGGCCTATTGCATAGCCATCAGCAATGTGGAATAAAACCTTCATCCTTCTCAAAACATCATCTGGATATTCAGCTGATCACTATCTCGAAGCACAGTAATTCAATAGTAATACAAGGGCTCCATCTGAGCTTTATAGTTTATTAGCTACATGCATATTCTATGTAGAGACTTTTAAAAAACACATTATTTACCTAATAGGCTATAATGACTCCTTCAGTGCCTTTATAGTAGACTACATAATTTCTTCTGACTTCATGGATCATTGACATGATAGATAAATTCTTCTTTCATTCTCCTGCAGGCACATAACTTCCATTATCATTACTGAGACTTACAAACACATACTGAGAAGAGAACATAACCCTTATTGGTATTTGTTACCCAAAGCAGCACGTTTGAGTTAGCCTCTGTACTACAAAGCAGCCAAGGACAGATACTAGCAATCAGATCGTTCCATGATATCCACTGTCCGTTATGGATTTAGTTTGTTATTTATTATCACCATCATACTTGAAAAAATGAATAGTGAAAGAATCATTAGAACACAGGACAATTAATTTCTAATTCCATGTCTAGAACTAAATCGCTGTGTGACTTCCAAAAAGTAGAAACCTCTTTAATATTTGTATAACAAGGATAATGCTTCTTACCATGTCTCCCTCAAAGGGGCCTTGTGATGCTTAATTGATATAGGTTTGCAAACCTCTATTAGATTGTTAAACAAAAGGCAGTGTTTATGTGGTAAAAGAGCTCAGACTACCCCTCGCAGGCATTTTCACAATATAAATTCAAAGAAATGGTGATTAAATAAAGCATTGTTACTTACATTAACACGCCTAATAACAAACAGAAACTGAGGTGTTGAAGAGATTTACCATTTTTATAACAGAAATAAAGGTATGATAGTGTGCAGTGCTTGACCTTTGAGATAGAAGTGACCAAGGTTTTGTTAATGGAATAATAAAATTTTCAGTGCACTATTTGATTAAAATGAAGAACAGATAACAGAGCTCTTTAAAATCATCAAAAATACATTCAAAGTTTGGCTTTACTAACAAAAAAAAAAAGTTGCCACTAATGGGGATATTAAATAGTTTATGGGGCACACAACTGTACATTGCTCACAAGCAAACATGAGCTTGTGCTGGAAGAACTCAGATAAACTAGGAAGATAAATGGGCTTTTCTCTGGGAACTGTTTTCTCAAATTCATAATTATTATTACTTATTTTGTTTCTGTAAGTCCAAAGAGTCTGCTAGTGCCATAAAAACCTGCTAGGAATGTCTTATTAGAATGATTATTTGGTTAGTCTTATTGTTGTCTTATTGTTAGTCTTATTCGTTGCTTGTTTCTGCTGTGTGATTTTACCTTCAAAAGGTGGAAGAGAGGTTGATTTGCTTATAGACATTTCATATTGCTGTTTTGTCGAATTTGGGATAGTTTACTGCCCTTCTCATATGAGGTGAACCTAAATCATACAGATTCTATCTTGTTGTTACATTTCAAAGTAGAAATTTCTTTAAAATTTTTTTTCAGAAAATGGAAAACATTTAATGAGTCAAAAATAATACATAGTATTTTCAATGTTGCCCTATTCCTCTGTGGCATATGTTAAAGCTGAAATATAGTAACTCATCACTGTTTTACAAGCAATGTACTTCTTGAATTGGACTTATAATACTGCAATAGTCAGTTGTTGTGTTAAACAGATTGTCAGAGTACAGTAGGGCTTTAGAACAGCTTTGTTTCAGGATTCCCCACAAGACACCTATGACAAGAAAAGTTAACATAGGCTGCTTTTTTCTAATTCTAATTTCCTAATCAGGAAAAGGATTCAATGAGAAAGAAGTTAGTGCACAAGAAGTATCAGTCCAGGTTTTCTTTGCTGATTAGTAAGTACATATGGTCAGCTTGGGAAGTCAGGGAACTAGGAGATATACAGAATGACATCACCCACTTGACCTCATGATAGCCTCAGATTCAAATGTACCTTCTGAAATATTTTTCAGAATTATTATGGGAATACAGCAAATATATTTGCAAACAAAGTTTAAAATAAATTCATTCTCACAGGCAGTTGCTGAGGACCAAATGTATCACTAACACATAACATGACAACCTACACCAGGGATGTTGGTTGACAAAGAATACACATCAGTCAATGGGAAGAGGTGGAATTTTTACCTTAATGTGAACTTTGGACAGAATTCTTGGGCAGAATTCTTCACAGGACCTACCAATCATTTATGCATCCTCAGTAAAACTGTTCCAGAGGGTGGCTGCAAGGGAAAAATAAACATTATCAAATAGGATGAAAAATTAAGAAACAAGATACCATCTCTTGAGTGGTGAGATATGGTTTGCAAATGCTTCATGTAACTAGCAGTCTGAAGATAGTTTAGGGGATGGAATGTTTTGTTCAGATGTGACAGAGTGCCCCTTACCTCCTTTTCAAATCTTTGGATAAATTCATTTCCCTCCTCAAAAGGCAATCCTAACCAGCTCCTGGGAAAACATGTGCATACGGCACTCTTCATCTCCTCTCCCCTTCCATCTTCAGTTCCTTCACAGATGGGGAAGGTCCACAGTCCTATCTGAAATGAAGAGAGAAAAACTGTATTTTATAAGATCTGACATTTGTTTAAGATCCAATAAGTTAAAATGCCAGTCTCCCCATCAGGGAAAAAACACAATCCATTTCAAGGCATTCAGTATACATTCTTGTTTCTGCTGAGTCTTTGCTAAGATACCAATTAAAATGACATTGGTCTAGAAGTGATATTGCTAGGAGTGTGTAAGGTTAAAATTAATTGATATTTAATTGGCTGAGACTGCCTGATGCCCATGCTATTTTACTGAAAGTATTAGCAATAAAATTGTGTTACCATTGCAGATCCATCTCCCAAGAAGGGAACATGACTAATATGAAAGCTTTTCAACCCTGCAATAAAGTGTCAGTGGCAGACAGAGTAATCCAGAAGCATTGTGTGCCTCTGAAAAGTTTGCTCATCTATAATGAAATATTCATCAAATAAACATCAATCTTACATGCATGTTCAGAATGTGAAACACACATTGGCTGATACCGTGGGAATGAGTAGAAACATAGATGGATTTCTTTGATTAATGGGAGTAGCTGCATTTCCTCCCTTTTTCCTCAAGCATTACTGCTCTGCATAATGCCTAGTTTTCCATGACAGTGTGCTTGTGGCTTTCCTGATCTTAGTTTTGTACAAGCATGTACCAAATGTGGATTGGACATCATTTAAATTTTACTTTTGTTCTCTAGTTACACTTAAGCATACAGATGAAATCTTGCATTTTCACTCTCCAGCACTTTTTCAAGCTTTTTTTCTTCTTAATAATAAGCAAGATTAGTCCTAGATGGCTCTGACATTTTATGTAGGCAGAAAATGGAACATCTTTATTACCTCCTTGGGGATGTTTTCTTCTTCACATATGCTCTTCTACCTCCCATTAACTTTAATGGGATTTCCTCCTGCCAATCCACATGAGAGCAAATACATCTCTAATATATTGTTCAAGGGCCACAGGCTTGAAGAAGAATTATTCAGGAGCACTTTCAGAACATAAGGATATACAGTAGTAGATTCTTCAAACCTAAACATATGTATTTTGACACCTTCTTTTTTACATGTGTCACCAAATCCTGGGGAGAGACAAGCTCAAACTGCAAGTGAAAAAAAAAAAAAAAAAAGAAAGAAAGAACCATACCAAAAAAAAAAACCACCAAAAAAAATCCATATCATTTTAACAAAGATTTTTTCATTAAAAATTTCAGAAATAAAAGGGGAAGAAAGATGTTAATCTGCCACTTTTCAGTACTGAAGTATTACTCACTGCATCTTTCTCTATAAGGAGTCACAGCAAAATCAATGTGATACATCAAAACACTAACATGGAAACTGGTAGAAATTTGCCATTGTTCCTCATAATTATTTTTAATACCTATCATCATAATAATGATTCATTCTTATCCAGAATCCTACATACAAGCACTCTAAGCATTAATTACATTAATTCTCACAGTCCATCACTGAAGTTCATATCATTTTACAGAGGAAAGAAGGGTATGCTTTTCTCCTCTTGAGCTGTGTAAAAAGGGCACCTGAGTATTGAAAAACTCCCACAGGGATTCATTCAAATCCTCTTCCCCTGATTAATCTACTTGAGGTAGAACTGCATCTGCAGAATTGCTTCTACCTTCAGGAAAATGGGAAGGATTGTAGAGATTTGCCTGACAGAATAAAACTGAAGGCAGCTTTTCTTTGTGGGATAATGTGCTTACAAAGGGCACTGTCCCACTGTGTAAGGGAGCTATTGTGGCATTAATTAGTCACAAGAGAACAAAATAAGGTCTTATCTCAGACTGTTGGGATTTCTTCTTTATAATACATGATTGCAAACCACTGAGGGAATAACAATTGATTTTTCTTTTATGTAAACTGGATAAATACCATGATATTCTGATAATTACATTACTACAGAAAAATTGATCACTAATATGTTAAATGTAGTTGAACTAGATTTGCCTAAAAATAATAGGTAATTGTTATCTAATTTAAAATTAAATGACAGAATGACATCTCCTATAGCCAAAACAAAACCTCATAAAATAAATTTATAATGGTTTTTTAGACCAAATTTGTCAAGACAAAAAATTTCACAATTGCCAAACTCTGTAGCACACTAAATAACAGAGCTCTCTAAACTGTACACACTAATTCTGAAAATATATTAGTCCCTGTATTTTACCACAAAGCACTGAGTACTCTCAGTATTTCAGGACTCAAAAAAACCCCTAGGCTTCTGAAGTTTTTCAAGAAAAACAAAGTGTACTACTCTAACTGCTGGCTCAACAGTGCATTGATATTCATGGAAACACTTTTGGAATGTTTAGTGTTAGGTTTGTTCTTAAAGACAGATTATGTTAATGGTGTTGTAGAATTTTTATGAAATTTAGTCATTTTTCCTTAATGATTTTCTGAACCAAGGCCACAATCCTTAGTTTTATTAATAATTGAATTTTTTAAATACTTCTTCCCTTGCTATTCTGCAATAGTCACTTCAAAACAATTATTCCTATGAATGTACCCACTGGTAAACTTAAATTGAAGCATTATTTTGAATGTTTTTGAATACAGTCATTGTAAACCTCTGCTTTTAAGACTGGAATTGCATTCATGCAGAAACAAAATAAAAGCTATAGTCAGAAACTAAATTGATTTCTATGAATGTAAAAGCATTAAGAAGCAAAAAAACCCCATCATCATGGCTTGATGAGCCCATACAGCAGGTGTTTTGAAACTCGACATGATTTGCAACTCTAATCCTGTGCAATGACAAGAAATCAATGGTATAATGTTAATGAGGCCAATCATGTCGGTATGGGAAGATAACCTTTGAATCAGTCAAAGCCACTTTGCACAGGGATAAGTGCTTAGTCTTCTAAATTCAGACCCTAGCTCCACTACTGACAACTTCAACATTTAGATAGACACCAAAATTATGATATTTCTAAAGTAAAATGCCTCACTGTTACTGTTTGGAGAGAGGTGTAGGAACAAATTTTTTTTCATGTAAAAACATATATGCAAATTAAGAAGTAATAATTATAAATATTGGTAACAGTAGAAATTTAGCTACTAAAAGCCAGTTCTGACAGAAAATTACTCTTTGACTATAAGTGCATTTTCCACTGAATTCAAATGTTCTCATTGATTTCCTATTCCTGCTTGAATCCAGTAGTCAGTGTGAGAAATCCTAATGACATAACTTGGTTTGCATCAATTCATTATTCTCATGTTGTCTTAAAATCTTTAAGTTTCCTCTGTCTTAATTACCTCTTTTCTGATCTGCTGTGGTACTTCAGAGCAACAGCATTTTGACTTTGCCATTATTTCATCCTTCCATAAAAGGGAAGATCTCCATCTAGATGTGTACACATAACAGTGTATTGGCATTTTCATCAATGAGTAATGAAATTGCCACATCACCATCTGGCACAGACAGCAGAGGTTGACCTGAGAGCTGGGTCCACAGAGAAGAGCACAATCATGATATATTAAAAAAAAAACTCAGGGTAGCACAGTGCATCCATGTGATTTCTCTCAGAAATATGTGTGTTAGATGAGCACTCATGCCATGCTAAGTGCTCAATGTCTGTGCTGCCACACATCAGGGTTCCTCTGAAAGACTGTCCTGGCAGTTTACTAAAGCAAAAGTGGTTTGTGTATGCATAAACAAAGAGAAAAAAAAAATAGATTTTATCCTTGACTTTCCATCAGCATTCACTGTCTGTACACTTCCTAGGAATCTCCCCCCTTCCTCCTCCTTTTCTTAGCTTTTAGATTTGAGCTGATATCCTATGGTCTGTCATATCCCTTTGGTCGATTTGGGTCAGCTGTCCTGGTTGTGTCCCCTCCCAGGATCTTGCCCACCCCCAGCCTATGGGGGAGGGGGAGGGCAGTGGGAGGCATGGAAAGTTGAGGAGACAGTGCTGGTGCTGCACCAGCTCTGCTCAGCTGCAGCCACAACGCTGGTGTGTTATCAGCACCTTTCCAGCTGCCAGTGCACAGCACAGCTCTGTGAGCGCTGCTGCGGGGAAATTTGGGTACTCGGTCATGTGTGATTCTTCCAGGGAGAGGGTGGGTCAGACTACTCTTACCACCTACCAAGAACATGGCAGAGGGATGTTCCCAGCTTGGATCTAGACATACAGCCTTGAACAAGAGGGGCTGGGTGTTTCTGTAGACATTCACGTATGTGAAGCCTGGTTAGCGTGAGGTGTCTCATACAGGGTTTGCAGGGTCACTGGGGACTACCAAAAGCCACACAGCCAATATATGGCCACTGGGTTTCTGAAGTAGACACTGGCCTGGGATTAGAGAGGGCAGGTGAGCTCAGGGGTACAGTGAGTGCTGGAAGGGTCTGATAAAGTGTCAGGGCCCTAAGGGCACGCGCCAGCTCTGCAATCGCTTCACGCTTCCAAGAGATTGAGCCGTTGGTGGTTTTGGTCAGCTCTGACCACTGACTTGGCTTTTCCTCAGGGATTCCAGTGAAACAGAGGAAGCAGTGAGAGCAGCTAAACAGTTCACAGAACATTCTAAGGGATGTCACAGAAACATCTCATGCTGCTAGTATTTGTTACTGAAACTACAGCTGAGGGCACTTGAGCAGATTAATAAGGATATTTTCACTTTTTATTCTAATTTTTATTAAGAAAAATAAGATGTCAGATATTCCTCAAAATATTAATGCTTTTCTAGATAATAGTATGGCTTATGATGTCTGCATGTTCTCACAATTAAATTAATACTATATGTCAAGAAAAGAAAAAAAAGGCAAGTTATAACAAAATAACATAAAAGGAAAATTTCTAAAATCATTACTACTTTATATTAATAAAATCCAATTTAAAATGTTCTTGAAAGATGCTTTTTATAGAAAATTTAATTTTAGCTAATAATTTATTTTATTTTATTTTATTCCAAGAAGTATGAAAAAAGACAGTGTTTCCAGAGGCAGGGAAAAGAAACTGACAGGGATGACCATTGCACAAAGACTGGTTAGAGAAGATGAAGGCAGCTGGGTAGCTGAACATTTTTTCTGGACAACAGAATACCCATTAAAAGATATGTGAATCATACAGGAACTCCTTAAGGCCAAAATTAAAAAAATTTAATATGCAAAAAACCCCCAACTGTTTATTTAGTGTACCACTAAATTACCTAAAAAACCTAATCTACCACTACAAATCTACCACTAAAACAGTGTAAAGGAAAAGCTTGCAGTTGTGTAATATTGTTGACTAAAGCAAATTTAAAAAACTCCTCCAAGAATCTCAGCATTACTGAGTGTTAAACTTTTTTCTACCTTCTAAATCAGAGCTCAATACTCATTAATTAAATTACTGTTTCCACTGGTTCTCTGTACAAAAAAGTGTCCTATGTTTTAATATAACATACTCTTCCAGGGAGAAGGATACACTCAGTATAAAGGGAAATAGATACTTTTATATTTGGGCACCTCATATTAGTCTAGCAGCTAAAAAATTTGGTCTATTAGCATTGAAATTGAGAAAAAAAGTCTCTGAATGGGCAAGGCTTGTGAGGAGAAACTATCCTTTATTAGTCCAACCAATGCTGAGAGAAAAGTAATAAAAGATTACTGCCTGCTACCTTGTATTGTTTTATTTTCTGACATCACAGCTACCACAAGGATACTAATACTTCAGAAAAGCACTTAACAGGTATGTCTGTGGCTGAATGGTGAAGGCTCCAACAGGACATTGCCACACACAGTTGGGCTCATGCCCACCCAGAATATTTGGATCCACTGCACTGAAACAAGGGCTACAAGGGTATTAAAATAAACAAACAAATAAATCTTTCCTCAAAGACAAACTGGAATATTAAAAAGATTACAACCCCTTGTATTACATATCCCTTCACTCCTTCAGCTGAATTGATTCCCTGTTTGCTTTAGTTTTTCTCAAATGATGCATAAAGTACTAGGATTAGTACAGTTTTCTTGGTAAGGTAGAAAGTACTTTTCCTCTCCAAAAAGTTGATTGAATTGGGTGGTTAGCTCAGCTAGTCAATGAGAAATAAATACTGGAGGGTGTTTAAGGACAAATTCCTTGTTTTCAACTATAGTTGTAAATAAGGAGAGAGTTATAATTTTTCATATTTATTTAGGAATCTTACAATAGCCTCAGTAAAGGGATTTGTTGCCGTGAATTTATGTCTTTTTCAGAAGCCAATTATGTAAACCATTTCTACACACTCTTTTTTTTCTCATTTTAGTCCACATCTCTGAATAAGCTTTCATGCTGTTTTGTACCATCTTTCACCCAAATTGCATGATAATACACCACTGTGTGTTAAGTTGCAAGACCGCCTACCTTGGGAAGCCTATTTAGTCCTAATATGCAAATCCTTGTATGCTGCTTTCAGGCGAGCACTGTGTCGAATCCTTGTAGTGTCGTCTGGGATAAAAATGTTTGTGAACACGGAAGTAGAAAATTAAATGTTTGGAGTGTGTATACTTTAACAGTAGCCTTCCTACCCAATTAAAACCCTCTGTACTGCCTAATTTAAGAACTTTTGGGTTTTTACACTAGACTAATATAAGAATTGCTTTAAAAACCACGGTGTTCTGGGGGATTAGTATACTTTTTCACAAATTTCACTTGTACCCATCTAAGCTAATAACATGTTTTACAGAACAGGTCTTTTTCAGATACTAGGATTCCCAATCAACATTTAGCTCTTTATTTCCCAGGGCAGTACAAAGTCCACATCTTGGAATAGTCATCTTTCAGAAGGAGGGTGTACAAAAATTAGCTCAACAGAGTTGTAAAATGTTCTGTGTCTGCTCTATTATTCTTTTGTTTTGAGGGATTCTAGGTGGTCAGAGGTGCCCTACCAATGCCAGCACTGTCAGCAACAAGAACATCCCTCCCTGGATTCCCTTCCTAACCTACAGAAACATAGGAAAGCACCTTCCCACCTTGCCAAAAGCCAAAACACCTTATAAAGATTAGGAATGCAAAAGCTCACCGTTTACCAGAGGTCTCTGAGTAGCCCTCACTTTGGTTTATGCACTGTCTACATCAAAGATTGATAGACCACAAGTATGTCTTAGGAGTGTCAGGATCTGAGCATCTGCTTAGCTACCTACAACAAATCTTGATTAATTTGGATGTTCTCATGTAAGTAGATTCCCTAATCCACCAGCGCTTTGGTAAGGACCTCTGCAGCAATGCTTGTCCCTATAATGGGGGCCCTATATTCAGCAGTTCTTTCAGTCTTTTTAGGCTCAGAAGCCTTTGTTTCCCTTCCAAGAGAAGGAAATTTCTCCTTCTCACATGATTCTATTGACTAAGTGTATTATCTGTATTATGTAATGCTCTATAAAACGGTCTGAAACTCTCATATTTCTTCTAAACTAGATGTCTTTTGTCATTTTCTATTCCTGGCTGGTGGGGTTGCTAAAACACCCATTTTCTCTCAAGGTTTTCAGCCAGGGACTTGTCTGCCTTGGTGCCTTTTAGAGTACTTTGTTATATTTATCTTAGAGTTTTTTCTGCTTAACTGATTTGTCATAAATCCAGTTAATCTCGAACTTTCTAAACTGTTGTGTGATTCATTTATTTATTTGTAATCTATCAGTTTATATTTGAATTCCAGGACTGAAAAGATACTCCATGGTTTCTAGGTTGTTTTCTTTTTTGTGGGTAGTTTGGTTTTTACAGATGTGGAACTTTTTTAAACAATACTCTTTATCACTGCTTTGCCTGAATATCATTTAGCCTTTTAATACTCTATATTGTCTTCAAAATATTCTCAAAAATTCACACATAATGCTTTTATTCCCTAAGGAAGAATAGTCCATCACTCATTACATTTTGTCTCTGCAAGGTCTGAAAGTTTTGATTCCATGTGTATTAACACTAACTGTGCTACCAAATATTCAGACTAACTACACCTATGGACAGAGAAAACTTACTTCCCTGAGTATTTGATTTTAGGATAAATCAATCCTAGAATAACTCATGATAAATCAACCCTTGAAGTTGAATCAGATGACACAGATTAGTCAATATAGTCCATAGCTTTCAAATATAATTTGGATATTCCCCTGCATTTGAACCAAGAATAATTTCTCATCTCAAAATTTCCCAAGTATCCTAAAATCTAGAGAATAATAAGCAAACAAACAAACAAACAGACAATTGTGAATGTATAAATTCAGGTTTAGGGTAGCAATTGGTTTTAATTTTCACACTGAATTATTCTGGATTAAAATATGGCTTCTCTCTTCATCTGTCTTTAAAAACAAAATACGTGTGCAAAACTAAGAAAGCTGCTATTTGATTGGCTTGGAGAACATTATGATGCTTGAGTCTGTTTTGTTCAGGCATTTTTCATCACCATTTCACAAGCAGTTTTTTTGCAAGAGTTCAGTACAACACTTACCTTTCTTTACTGCTTTTAAAAAACTTTATTTTGACAGGGACAGTCAAGTCTTTTAATAGTTATAGAATATTTCTTATCGATTCACTGATTCCAGTCTAGTTTACCATCATATTCTTTACTTTTTTTTATTTTGGGAATATAGTTCCATTCCCGTCAATATTTTCAGGCCTTGTCATTATTTTCATGGGCTGCTTAGTACTTATTACCAGTTGCAATAGTATGTTATTAACAATTTCTTTGCCTCTTGTTCAGACTGTATGCCTACTTCAATGAGATTTTTTTTCATGTTAAAATATGAGCCTTCTCATGAGCACTTGGCTCTGCCTGTCTCAGCAATGTAATACACCAGAGAACTAAGGTCTAGCAGTATTCAGAAGAGAAAACTTTGTTTGATAACTTAGTAAGTGTACCACGAAGTTTTCATCCAGGTATTTCAGGAGTCTTCTGGACTTGTTTGTGCCAGCTGTGTGGTGTTCCCAGCTAAGTTGAAATGTTCCCACTTAGGTGGTGTTCCTGGAAAGGTCCCCTGTAAGAACAAAGGTTGTTGATTTGCAGGGGTCCTGTAGCTCCTTTGAGGATAATTCATTGTTCAGAGAAAAAAAGATTTTATATCTTCAAAATTCATGTAATATTTGAAAGAAAGGAAGCCACATTGTGAAAGTGAAAATAATTGTAAGCCCCAGGAAAAGTTTTCTCCCAAAGCAATCTTATATCTCAATGTCTCTGAACTCACAAAGTTCAGATTGAGTCTTCTCATCCCTTCACTTCTGGTTTCTCCTATGTATCTTCAAGTACAGCCAGACCTTGACCCTAAATCCAGACAGATCTGCACTGTGCACCCAAAATATCACTGCTTCTTCCTATGTTTACATGGAGACTTAAGATTTATCAATCCTTAGTTTCTAGAAGAATGGCCATATATTCTGAGCATCATTTTCCCCATAAGCCATTACTATTTTCTGGTCTATGTGTCAAAACATAAAACTCAAAGGTTGACTGCAAAACTCATCCCAGCTCATATTGTTGTGCAGTGGGAGTGTAACAAAAAATACATATAAAACAGAGCTGTGTTGCTCTGATGTGAAGCAGAGGTCAGGTTTTCCTTCTTTCTTTCTTTCTTTCTTTCTTTCTTGATGAATTCTTTATTTTTTTTCTTTTGAGGTAACAGAAACAGTGTTGTAAAAATCTACTCATGTAGAAATGATGCAGCATCAGAGAGGTAAAAATCTGCTCCCCTTTTTTCAAAATAAAACTAATGGAAAGCTAATAAAAACTAAAGAAAATATAAGGAGAAAATGGTTGGAGTGAGTCTGCTTAGACAACAGTCTGAGGAAATGATGGTGCTTATTTTTTTTTTAGCTTAATTCCATTCTCTATTTATTTGACTCACTGACACCATGTTACTTTATTGACTCCACCATTTCTCCTTATTGAAAGGTTGATTTAGCCCAGCATGCTCCATATGGTTAAGCATATTGTTGTCCAACATCACTGAGATCTAAACATTAGCTTAAACTTCTCTTGAATAGAGACACACGTATTTTCTTGTGCTCTGGAACTGAAGCTGAGGGTTGGGTTGGAGGGCAGGAGAGAGATGGAGGGTAAAGGGAGAGACATAAAGAGACATTGTAGGTCCATGAATGGTGACATCAGCATGAAAGAAAAGTACTAAGTTTTGCCTTGTAGTTTTTTCCAGTGGGGAAAAAAAAGCATAATTTTTCCCACCAGAGCAATGGAAAAAAACCTCTCATCTCTGCAACACAGTGCCATAATGTTGGGGCTCTCCCCCTGCCATGTGGTCCTGGGTGGGAGGCGCGGGGTTTCCCTGGCCCTGGTCAGTCTCATTCCCCATTGGTTGGTTTGTGTTCCCCTGCATGGGGAAGGACCCTCGGGTCCCGTGACTGTGGAGTTCCTCGGCAGAGCTCCGGCCATGCGGCTGGAGAAATAAACATCTCTGAAACATCTACCACGAATCTGTCCCTGTATTTCTTTTTCACTGGACTCCTTGTTTGATACGCGTGTAACAGTTTCCTCACTGTAACAGTGCCACATCAAATTTCTCTCAGAAATGTCTTTCTTCTAGCTTCTTTCCTTCTGTGGATGTGCTAAGTACTTACCCGCAGCTTTCAGCCAGAGCTGTAGCAGCTGTCTCTTGGAAAGATTCAATTCTGAGACACAACCATTGCACCTGGGGAAGCATGTGGTTACCCTTTCAATGTGAATTTCAGGATCCAAAAAAAAATATTCTCTCTAGAAGTTAGAAAAGCCAGAGCCTTTTGAAATGGGAGACAGAAAACCAGCCTGCTTGTCACAGAAGAACTTCTTCCCAAATTAGTTGTCTGGAAGAGGGAATACCATGATGCAAGCCCTGGCTCTGTGTAGCCCACACCAATGACATGAACATCAATGCTGGATGAGCAGCTGTCCTGTCTCTAGTTGGCCTAATTATATTGCAAACCGATGAACAGTGATACTGAGACCAAGGTACTAGATTAATTGCCACAATCAGATTTCTCATTCGGGATGCACAAGTTTGAGAACTCAGTCTGAATCTGAGATAAAAATATTTTTTAAAGACTGAATTTTTTCCCCACATCCTGGCTCCTTGTATCACACCCTGGTGTTGTGTTACTGGTTACACTGGTTATGCAGGTCCTCACTATAAGCAGAAATCCTATCCATCTGTTCCAAAATCTGCATATGATGGCAATGAAATGTTTCATTTACTGACTTTTGTTGTGTGATTTTCGCCTGAAAACTCCCAGCTTGCAATATTTACTGCACCAAATACATACTCCTTGCCTGACATCTCCAGCCTGAAAATTCAACCACCGCCTATAAATTCCACAATTATGGATATGTCACAGGCTAAACAACCTACCTGTCACTTCTCTATACAATCATGTGCAAACATGTATCTCTGCTTTTCACAGAAATCTTTAAAGTTTTTTTGAAAGTAACACTTTCAACAGAATCTTTGTTTTCTCATTCAGAAACCCTGAAGCAGTTGACTTTCAAACTATTACTGTCAGAATCTTGAAAGACTCTAATTTCATTCTACTTTGTCTTCCTTCCAGAAGTCATTAATTAAGGACATTATTCTGAAGCACTAGTGCCTGAACACGCCAATGAAAATTCAGTTAAATGACTCAGCTTCTGAGAGCAAATTTGTTTCTTTCCAAACAAAGCACTAGGCCTTCATGAATGCAGAAGAGAAAAAAGTTTAGAACAATCTGTTCAGATTTTGTGAGCAATTCTTAAGCTTTGCTTCCTGCCAGTTAGTCTGTGGCTTTCTCAATCTGCTGAAAGATAACCATAAGTCATTCTCTTGCTTTTAATCCTGCGAAGTTTATAAATCATGACTTTATCAGTGGCATTTGCCACTGTAACATGCTGAGTTCCCCTAACGTGAATTGTTTCTCATCTTCCTATGGAATAGTTATTTTTTCAGAAAAAAACCTCAAAAACACAATAGAAACTGTCAGTGGCAGATTCATTTTCCTGTTAGTAGAAAATATGGCTAAACAAAACCATCAGACAATCTTTGTAAGAGCTGCTGCAATCCATGGCTGGGACACAAGTAAAACAGATTAGATCCACAAAGCACATATCTTGTCGCTGTCTGCAGTGTCTACAGAGAATGGACTATTTCATTTCCTGGATTCATGGATCTCTAATGAAGTATAATTGTATCTCCATGATGTTTTCATGCTAATTGAAGAAGACTACAGAGGAAACCAGCTTCTGAAAGCAAGCAGTTAGCATTACTCTTTCAAGGTACTTCCAGAATTAGTCTTCTTTCAAGGTAGTTCAAGCTATTTCTTCCACCATCCATTTCTATCATCATTTCATCCTTTCAGAGAACACAGAGACATAGGAATAACAAGAATACAGTACAATTTTTATAATATATAAATATTAATCTTTTAATATCTTCTTGCAAAGAAGCCATGTTTTTAATTGGATTACAAATTTTTACTAGCTTTCCTACACTGGCATAAATTCAGCCTCATATTGTCGTGAGATATAAGATATACCACTAACTATAATTTCTTTCATATTCTGTCTAAATAGTTTTTTTATTAAGCCATTTATTACTGAGCCTTGCCTACTGAGATCCAGACAGAACCCTGCACAAACTCTCTCTCTCTCATCTCCTTAACCACCCGCCTGGGGCAGAGCAGGATCATTTACTATTTCTACTTCTGACTTTTTTTCAGTCTGAAATAGTTAATTACAGATGCAAAGAACAAAGTTAGGCCTTTTCTAATTATTTTACCCCCACTGCCTCAAACAAACTGATTATTCTGTATCTGAGGCTACACAATAGAGATTTTGAAACTGAAAAGAATGAGCTGCTAGGCTGAGGTGGTATTAGCTAAGTTGTCTTCCTCATGACAGTGGAGGGTTAAGCTTTCACACAATCGTTTCACTTACTGTGATTCAGACACTGAGCAGTATCTTCTTATACTGTGACCACTCTGTCCACTTTCATTACATCATTGTAACCTCAGCAGTGTAACTGCTGGGGCAACATAAATTAGCCTTAATGTGGCTGTACATGTAATTCAAAGGGTTTTAACTCCCTTTACTTGGCCACAAGTGCAAGCTGCCCCTAATGTAATGCAAAGTCTACCCTGAAACACCTTCTAACTGCATGCATTGTTTTTCTCTGCTGAGGAAGAGTTCTTCCAGTACTGTGAATAACCACAACTGTTTTTTCACCTTCTTTTCACCATCGGTCTTGCTGAAAGTCTTCAGAGGTGTCCCAGGTAAAATGACAATAAGAATAAAGTATGCTTACATTCCCTCGACTATTTTGTTTAGACTCTGTCCTGGGGTGATCACCTTTGAGTACATTAAAGTACTAGTAAAAAAAGCATAACCAATGTGGCAACTAAAAGAAAATACATGCATTTAAGAAACAGCCAGTATTTAAGAAATACTATATTGTTATTTCAGCTTTTGCATTTGCGTTCTCAAAAGAATGTCATTTTAGCTCTGTAGAAGAACTATACACTCTCACCATTCTGTGCTTTACAAAATTTATTTGGTAAGTAAAACTTCCCTAAACCTTCCTAGCTGACTGTAGAAAAATTAAACTTCATTCTTTTCAAACACTTTGGAATTTCCCTTATTTTTGTAGAGGATTATAGAGATAGCTTTGACTGAATCAAATTATGTTCCAAAAGCTTTTGAAGAGAAGTTCAGTCTCTCCAGGCACTCAGAATTTTCTTCTATAGGCTGAAGAAGCTGATGGAAAGGTTTAATCAGGTTTGATCAAAGGGTCTCTCCTCCAAGATACAGATTTTTCTGAAGTTGATTAGAACTGGAATAATGAACATTAACAGAGTCAGTAACGTATACATTCAGAAGGAATATAATTCTAGGATTTTGTCCTCCTTGAGAAATTTGTGTATAATCTATATTTCTAGGTCCATGCAATTCAGTGCCACTACACTTCATCATTTCACGGTTCTATAAAAGATTACAATTTCAATAAAATATCACATTTAGTATTTACAATTCAAAGACATAAAATGGAAAATAAGAAAAAGCAGATAATCAACCATGACAGTAAAAATTAGAGCAGGCATTGAAAGTGCAATAAACACCATAACTATTTCTTCATGGATGGAATTTGTTTGTTTCACTTTTTGTTGTCTCAGGTGTTTTTAGCTTACCTGAAGATGCAGTTTCGCTTCATCAGCTCCTGAGTCTACAGTTAAGATCCTACCACAGAAAGCCCAGAGCCCCACTGAAGTCAACAGAGCTTTTCTCGGGCCCCACAGCTCAGGTCTATGTTTTCAGCCTGGAGAGTTAGTATCTTTTTGGCTGCCTAGCCATACAAAGCAATTCCACTGATCTGAAGCAAAAAGCTTCTTATAACTGTGATAGCTGGAATTTTTACTAATGATTTCTTAAAGAGATGAAATTTTGTTTCAAAGGCCCCAGACATGCCTGAAATAAATGTTGCCAAAACCTTCCAGTTGTGTATTTAATACATCCATTTATCTGATTAAAATACAGTGACATTTAATGCTCAGGTTTTTTCTTTAAAAAATTGATGTCCTGTCCATCCAAGTTCCACTGCAGCCCCACTCCCCCCACAGAAAGGTAACCACACTAAGTCCAAATTGTGTTTGGTTGCCCTCAACCCTGCAATGCTATCAATTCATCTCTATATCACTGCCAGTTATTTGCACTGAGATATCCATTTTCAAAAACCACATAAATTTAGGTCCTCCAATTCCCTATTTCAGCGAGGTCTCTGACTATATGTGGAAGATGTTTTCACTTTTATCTATCTGATTTCAGAAGTGTCTCAACCTGATGAGAGAGGCAAATGCTTTGAGTCACTGGTGATGTGACTGAAACAAATGTTGAAAATTACTTTCAAATTAAATCTCAAAACTTACCTATCAAAATAGTACCTATTCCTTAGCATATTATTGAGAAGTGTATCTTCTCAGTAAGGTCAACTGTTGCTCCCTGCCCTTACAAAGCAGTGTGAGTGTAAATCATGCCTTACAACCAGCTTTGAGATTGGAGTATAGAGTCCACTGTTATATTGGTCTCCCTTTTACACATGAATTAGCATGCCCTAATAAACTGTTTTTGTCATTTAATACTCCTATCCAAAATACAAACTAACTCAGCTTCTCTAAATTATTATCAAATCCATCATATTCTGTAAATTGTAGGCTTTATTTATAATCTTGATCTTTCCCTTTCAGCTGAAGCAATTGATTTCCAGTTTTTCATGTTCTTATTCACCTGACTAATTGACTCTTAATTACTCAAGAAATATCACAAACTCCAACAAATTATTTGCAGTAGGGAAGAAGTTCAAACACTTTTCCCATCACATCTAGTGATTTAGTCCAATCAAATTTGTGTGAGTAGGGCTGGAGAATGGCATACAAAACATAGCTGTTCAATAGGGCTCCAATATCATCAACTCTGTGGATGAATCAGTGTATGGCTGTGATCTGAATATTTTCCGCATGACTGTTCACTGTTTGTTTGTCTAAGTAAAGTTGATGGGGTTTTTTAACATCTATTTCTTAATTCATATGCTGAAGTTTTGCGGGGCTTTTTATATATTCAAGATTCTTTACAGATGGCAGACTAACTTTATCTACTAGGCTACGGATTTTCACTTATAAGCAAAGGAAGTCGCCGCAGGAGAGTTTTTCTATAATTTCCTTACAACAAAGTTAAATTCTATGAATTAAAAAAAACACAAACAAACAGTTTTCTGTCAAAAACACTGTGCATACAGATTGCACTGAGAGGGTGTGGAGTCTCTCTTACTGGAGATATTCAAGAACCATCTGGACACAATCCTGTGCAATGTGCACCAGGATGACCCTGCTTGAGCAGGGAGGTTGGACGGATATTCCACTGTGGTCTCTTCCAACCTGACCTATTCTGTGATTCTGTGAATAGCAAATGTTAAACTTTCTGGGTTTCTGGTGTTTCAACTGTGAGTGTTTCCTTTTGTTTGCAATTAAGTTAACATGAAAGACTTAATAATTTCAACTGTCTTCTCCTCTGAAACATAAAAAATAACATTTTTTAGTAAAAAATCTTAGATTATGAACTGGACTGTACTGAACTCCTTTTTAGCTCATACAAAAATTGCTTCTGGAACATGAGGTAAGGTGCTTTGTAGGAACCCAGAGTGCCGAGAATATTTCTCTGCCTGTTTTTAAGGGTTCTTACCCCCTGAACAACACTGTTTTAGCCTCCAACCTTGGAAAAAATTACCAACGATCAGACAAGAACTAGAAAATACAGTGGTGTGAATTAGGTGATAGACTACTATGTGAGATTGTCACAGGGTGAAAAATTTAGAGGTTTTGGGCTTCTCTTTGTAGTAAATAGATAAGAGTAAAAAATATCAGAATGGAGGATTGTTGTTGTTCTCCAAACCTTCTTCTCCTTCTTCTTCTACTCCATATTCTGCAGTAAAAGTAGTTTGGAATGATTGGATAGAGAATTCTGCAGTTCCTAGCTGTGTTACTGAATAATTGGTAGGAAAGTGAAACTAATATCCGTTTTTAGTAACTATTGGTTAAAATATCTTTAAAAGGCTGTGTAAATCTTGATAGAGAGCCTTCACTCCTGCTTTCTGTGCTCTATGCCGTACCTGGGTCACACTAGTGGCTCTGTTCCTCTGATAAGACTTAATAAACAACTATCTGGAAGCATTGAAACTCAAGGAAAAGTCTCGGTTTATCTTTGAAACTCCTTGCAAGAAACTCCTTTTAGAAAATTCTCTCCCATCAGGAGGGACTTGATTTATGGCATGGTTCAGTGTCAGTGCTTTTTGGATGGTCACCTTTCTATCTTGAAATATATGTATGTATCAAAAGTGCTGCTACATTAATATACTTTAGCAAAGCTCCTTTCAGTGAAATGGGAAAACAAATGATAGATTTTCTTGGATATTAAGAGGTCCTCATATCTTTCCTGTTAATACTGGAAATTCTATTTGACATTATGTTATGTGAGACTTTTTTTCACCTGAAACACAAGAAATAATGTGACAGTCACTGGATCTCCAAAATCCAAGTGCAGTGACTGCTAAAAAACTCATATAAATTGTAGGCTGGCTAGAATGTAAGGTCTATCTAAAGGTCAGTGGGGATGACATTTTTAGCTGTGGGAATGTCTTAATGGACTTAAATCTACAAAAAGATATTCTGATCCAAGTGTAACTCAATTACCAAATGTATCTCTTTATCTTCTATTATTTTTTAGAAAAATATTGTGAGTTATCATATCTTTGTGACTCTGTAAATTCATACCTTAAATGGTTTTATAACTCCTTAAATATATAAAAATTTGATTTGGAGGGAGAAGAGGGGACTGGGGGAGGGAGAGTGAGAGAAAGAGAGAAAGGGAGAGGGAGAGGGAGAAGGTGGTGTACCTTATCTGAGCCTAGATCTCCATCCCATTTATAAGATTTCTGTTTCTAGTAATTTAGCTAAGCAAACAGAACCAAGGAGGGGGGCATGGAGGGAAGGAAGAAGGGAAACTCACAGGCTATAGGTCCAGAACCTATGTGTTTGTACTTCTTTCAATCCAAGAGACTTTTATATATTTGAGGTGAACCACAGAACACATCTTAATTACAGGTAAGAAAGAAAAACCTTGTCATCAGCTTGCTGGTGCAGAAGCCATGACTGTCATGACATATTTCTGTTTTATGAGTTCTTGCATTTATTGAAGAAGGAAATTTTTGAAGGAAGTTATCTAAGTCACACTGAAGATGGGTGTTCAGTTCCCTTAGGTTCTATGGGATATTCTACCAGAAACAAAGTTATTTTTATTGAATCATTCTGACTTTATATAACAAAAGTAAGATAATACAAAAATTCTCACTGATGATAGCTGCTGCTACCACTATTATTATTATTATTATTATTATTGTTATTATCTTTCTATCATTTATCAGTTCTCCTAATTATTCTTAAAAAGTAATGAAAATTCATGTACTGAAAAAGACCTGTCATGACATAGATTACAATCGGTGAAGCAGGGGAATGAGCTGTTTATCAATGCAGCTAAAAATCCAGGGAAAAAGCCCAAAGATTCTGTTTGTTAAAAAACAATTCTTGCGTTTCATTTTAGAGCAAAACAAATGAAACTGTGTGGCTGAACTGTCAGACTTTAATTGCTCCAAAAGCCTAATGACAAACAGGGAGAAGTGCCAGAAATTCACATGATTTATTAGCTTCCCACACTTCAGTTTCAAGCAAATGTACAATCCCAGAGGGATTCTCATCCACTTCCTGACAGGCCCTCAGCATTGAATTAATACAGAAGGTAAAAGAAAAGTTAATGTAGAATATCAGAGTTGATTAATGGAAGTCATGTCAGCTGTCAGTCCTCTGCAAACTAGTTAGGCAAAATGCTCAAGAAAACTCAGTGCTGCATATGAAGGTTTCCAGAATCTTTAAAGAAGATCATAAAAATAACAGTAGATGACTATTAAAAATAAAATAATTTTTTTTTTTTTTGCTTCAGTGTTTAATACGTATTTATTTGGCCAACTGATTTTTGCCTAGAAACTAAGATGTTAGTTCTAAAAATTCATTGTAGGGATTTCTGTTTGAGTTTTCTAATCTCTGGAGAAACTTTTTATTTCAAGACCTTTGATTGTTTTATAATGGAGTTCTGAAACACTGATGAAGTAATAAAGCCCAACCAATCCTAGGTAAAAATAATCTCATCCACAATACAAGAATTTATGTCATTAGGTTGAACTAATTCATTCAACCATGTGCCAGGACTACTGAAGACTGAAGTATTTTATCTTTAAGCATGTCCCAAAATCAAACTCTGTAACAACTGACATGCTTTTGGCCTTGAATCATGTTCAACGTGGACATAGCATGCCAAGGGAAATCCACGTAAATGCTTCATATAGGACAACCTGGAACATCACGTTAAACATTCTGACTGTTCCCACACCCAGGCACTACAGCTGATGCTGGTTTTTTATTATCTATCTTGTCTGCCCTATAAAGCATCGATAAACTCTTTTCAGCATTGAACTTTCTAGTCACAATACGGGGCTCTCATGAACATTATTCTGTCAGAAATAGTGGACTCAGTTCAGCCCCTTCATCCTGCGAACAGTTGGAACTATTGCACTGGTACCAAGTAAGTCTATAAAGTGCCATCTCTTCTACTGCCGAACAAGGTCAGCTTACGGTATTTTCTCATGTCCATGTGGAAGTGTCAGAAGTCAGAGTTCACTGCAGCTCTGAACTGAGCAAAACCAATGTCTACCCCATCCATATTGCTTTTACTTTTTTCATGTATATTCTGCATATAATTCCACATGGGACCTTTACTGCACTATTAGAGATCAAAAGCCAAGGCCAGTGTATCCATGCATCTTTACCCTTATTCTTGCCATGTGAGAAAGAGTTGAAGTTCATAGACATCTTGAGCTAGTGAGGCAGATGGGCACAGGCCAATAGCTTCATTCTGAAAATGCTTCTTGATCTGCTTGCTAATTGCTCTTCCTGGAACAGGGTCAGTTCAGCCCTTCAATAGGTGAATCCATAACTTCCCCAGGGTCTTGCACCCCCATAGAATATAACCAACTTTATCAGCCCATTTCCCATCCTTTCTCATGAATCCCATCCCAGCTGAGTCAATGTGGTGGGCGTATGTGAAATCAGAAATAGCTGCACTTAGAGACAGGGAGGGACCCCAGCTTGTCCTGAAGTTTCAATGCAGACATGCTTGACAGCCTGGTTCTCTCACAGCATTCCAGGTCCCATTTCTGCTTAAGCTTCCCTAGAGTTCGCACTTCGCTAGAGTCCACACACCTTTGGAAAAACTATTAACACAAAGAGTGGACTTCAGTGTATCAGGGGCAGATACTCTTGTAGCTGGTTCCATCACACCTTTTCTCCAACCCCAGATCCCTTGTTTGTCTATTTACTCCTTCTTCAAGAAATCACAAACCCAGCTCCATCAGTTCCAGGACAGGTCAAGCTCCCAGTCACTGGAGATGCTACACTAGAGCAAAAAAGAAGTTTTTGTTCTGGGATTATCAAGCGAATTTCTCCCACAGAAGCAAGCTGACAATGGTTTGACACTCCAGGAGGATGGGCTTTGGGGACACAGCCCTTCTGCCTGTACACATTTCAGTCCATAGAGAGAGTCCAGGTATGACAGATTAGGTGTCTACTGTGTTTTGCATGCATATGTCTGAGAAACAGCCAGAGAGGCCTCAAGAGTCCTTTGAGGGCCTTTTCTTTGATTGTGGTCTCTACAAATGAGAGAAGGAAAATTCTAGACTGTAACTATTGGGACAAATTGCCAGAATGAAATGTGTGGCGTCTGATATTCTCAGAATATAACAGATTCAAACTCATCTACCCAAATAAAATTAAGCATCAACACCCATTCTGATGCTCCATTCAGACACTACAGTGCCAAGCTGATGGGGGCAGATGTTTCCCAGAGTGTTTTACTTTGCCTTGCAGAGGAAGAGAGAGGTGCTGTATGAGCGGTGGGGAAATGTGGTCATTCATATTTTACAGTGTCAGATCTTTAAACCCTCTTCCTCTCCTCTATTTATCCTCCCATGGCAGTTCCCTGGAAAAAGAAGAGCTGAGAGATTACTGCCACTCATTTGGGACAGTGGATGAGAGCAGGCACAGCTTGATGTTTAGAAGCAGTCAAAGGGCCTCAGAACTCTTGGCATGACCAAGGCATCCCATGGGCCCTGATATGTGCATGTAACCAGAGCACTCTGAGGGCACCTACAGTTCTCAGAGATCAAGTGATCTAAGAGGTGCCAAAAACCTCTTCAGGAGCCTAGGTCTACGATAAATTTAAACTTAATCCCCACAATCACTGTTTCTATTTCCTCACATATTTGTGACGACTAATGCCTAATTCTAGCCAAAACGTGCTGTAAATAAAAACTGCCTAGCATGCTCAGAAATGCATCAGCTTGAAGTAATTAGCCCAAACAGCAGAGCAGTTATTAGTTGCAGTTCCATCTGCTGATGGATCATTGCTTATTAATACTAAGTATAAATATGCCTTGGACTTACAGGCAGGTCCTCTCACTGTGGTTGTCATATTTTGCCAGCGCCACCTGACCTCTTTATGGCTCTTCTTGACTACTCTTTGGGGAAAAAAGACAGATAAATACAGCATGGCAGTGAGGGGCTACAGCCTGCTCCTATTTCACTTGACATTGATTGACACTGAGCTTCCTGAAGAATTGATCCGTGCTCAGAAGAGACTCCTGCATATCCTGTCTGCAAAGGTAGGCAGGCACAAAGATCCCCTGTCTGTCTCCAGGCATCCTGATGAAATGCCATAATGTTAAACCACAAGGCCCAAACTTCCGCCCTGCAGCTCTCAATGAGCAAACGCAGTCCAATGGCTCCTTTTGCACAGGGTGGTTCCTACCCCAGTTACAGCCCATAAGTCCTGCCCATTGCTGGCAAAGGCTGCATGATGACAGAAATAAAACTGACATATGCATGTGCCTGGATTCTGATATCCATGAGCAAACCCAAAGTATTACCCTAAATATCCCACCAGACTTGTTCTTGCACGTCCAGGCATGTTATAGTCTTCAGCCAGCACATCAGATGCTCTCAGGGTAATTATGCCAGGGAAACTAAGCAAGGACTTCACAGCAGAATGGACTCATCCACACAATCTATAAAGGATTAGGTAGTTGCCAACGGATGAACATTTTTCACAGAATAATCATCCTCTCTCTAATCATCAGCTCTGTATCTTAGGGAAAACCCACAAAATACCTGCAAAAAATGAGCATAAGAGCTAAAAATCTTAATTCTACTGGAAACAAAAAACATAGGCTCAGAAGAGCTAGATAATATGATCTGTCCCCCCAGTAATGCAATCAGCAGCCTGATAATTTTCTGTCTTTCAAAGATGTAAATATCACCTTTCTCCTTTTTCGTTTTCTCTCCAAAATGGTCTACCTGCTACACAAACTAACTGAACTCCAAATGTGTTCTAAAATTGTGCTTGATTTTGAAATCTTCTGCTTTTCTTTCAGACATGAAGTGTGCCCAGATGTTCATTTAATTTTTTCAAATGAGCAAAGAAATTGGCCTCTACTAGAAAGCACCACAGTGAGGGCTTATTGACTTCCATCATTTTAAAGCTACTGCAGGATTAAAACAGGATTCATAGACTTTTTCTTGAACAAAATCAAGAGAAGGGGCATTTGCTGTCAAAACTGTTTTCTGAAGCCATAATGCCCAGCTGCAAATGAATTCCACAGGGATTTAATTCCTTCCAGGCTGGATTACTTGTAATTATTTCACCTAATATTGATTTGAGATTAGGCTGTTATCTTGAAGCAATCTGTCAAATAATTCAGTACCTATTTTTTAATTCCCTGTTGCACTAGTGGAAAATTTTCCGTCCTGACCATTTTATGGAAAAGTTGGTGCTTTTTTAAAAAATTAAATACAGTCTTTAAAAAAAAAAAAAGTGAGGATGTGACTGCTGTACAAGTTGTGTACTGGGGTAATTTTGAGATATCTGTACAAGCCAGTGAAATTATATAAATTCCTTTTAATCAGCTGACCTAAAAATAAAAAGCATGTTACAAACTGTGGATGTATGAATCTCAGTCAATACTAAAAGCTGGAGAGTGCCTAATGATCTGTAGGAGAACAAGGCTTGAGGGGATATGTTAACTAACACAACATCAGCCATGACTTTGCAGTCAGGGCTGACAGAAACAAGTCTGTGCTTGGTGACCAGACGACCCTGCTGCCTGCAGCTGGCTTGTCTTCAGCTGCCTTTCCAGGCTGCCTGTGTGTAAGGTTACGCCAGGAAGATGAAGGCTTGCACAGCCAACACTGCACTGCTTGCTTTCCTCATGGTGAGCAGGGAGATGCACGTACCCAGCAGCCCCAGAGCCTGCAAGCCCCTGTTTCTGACACTCTCCTCAGCTTAATAGGCACTTCATTTCATCCTTGATGTGATAGCAAGACACCTCAAGCAGAGTTTTAATTTTCTCTTCTGCCTGCTGGCCACTTATGACATTTAGCCCTCCAATACCTCTTAATGCAGCCAGCTAGATCAGAAAACATCACCAAACAAAATGTTTGTTTTCATGCACAATGTTTAAAACATATTTTTATCCATATTTTTAAGTTTGCACCAAAAAAACCCCCAGTGAGATTGCAGGTCTTTGAAACCAAATGAAGGCATAGAATATGAGCAGTGTGACAGATGATAGAGGTCTGAAATACATTCAGCTGCTCTGAATTTTGCTAAGCCTTGGTTCTGGCAAAGCTGTTGAGTTGGACAGGACAGCCTGGAAAGCAGGAAATGAAACAGAATTTCAGTTCATTTTATTTCATCATCTGCAGCAGATGTTCAGGTGTTCTGATGCAGAGATTCAAGAAAAGATGTTTAAAAGATGTTTATCATAAAAGCTAATCACAGAAGCCTACTATTTTCAATGGCAGCTAAATGTAGTAAAAGTGCATCTAAATTACAAGAATCAAAAGATCCAAAGGAACAGAGTAACTAAATCATTCTCTCGTGATTGCTGACACATGGCTGCCACCCCTGCATTTTAATTGCTGACACATGGCTGCCACCCCTGCATTTTAATTCAAGTTCTCTCAGTCTCATTTAACTCCTTTATCCTAGTCACTAGCAGAGGGGAGCATATTTCTTTCTGAAACGATTTGCTCACTTTAAACAACAAAACAATGTGTAAAGAAAAACAAAAAGGGTAAGATTTTTGGACAAACCTTTACTTAACAGAAATTACAGTATTATGATATTAGTGGAAATAGGAGCAGTTTGACTCCAGAGATTATAATATTCATTGTATTCTAATGCAGCCACCAAAACATGACAAACATATCTATTATCCACAGTGCTATGATTCTTAAAATTATGTGTAATGCATGTGTAAATTGGTTCCATGGTAAATAAAATCAGTGTTTGTACATTTTTTTAAATAATCCTATTAAAGGGTCTTTTCGTACTTTACATTGAGAAAATCTAGCTCTGAAAAACAGCTCAATTTATTGACCTAAAGCAAACCAGAGATGTCATATTTTGATTTTCTTTTTCCTACTACAGCATGATTTTCAGCAAATTCTGCTACCTGATATACCTGGAGCAAGTGAATGCCACTGAGAGTTCAGCATATTCAGGGGGAACGGAGTGTCAGTCAAAACAGCCTACACAGACCTCAAAGGAGGATTCTGACCACAAACAGTAATAACAAAGTTTTGTTGGTTGGTTATTTTAGTTGCTACTTGGTGTTTTATATCAGAGAAGACAGCTTGGGTCATCCAACCTATCCTCTGTACTCTAAACTTCTCCCTACACCATTCTACAGTTAATATCGTTGTGTTAGTAAAAGCTTTGGAAGAAAATACGGAAAAAAGAATGCTGCACATTTTGTAAAACAAATGGAATGCCTACCTGTGTTATAAAAAAAATTTATATATGATTATATATTGTTATTATTGTTATTATATTTAAAATAGAATGAAATTACAATTTGGTAATAGTTAACAATTGCTCTATAATTCAAAATAGATGTGGAAGAGACCCCCAGGGGCTGTCTAGTGCATGTCAAGGCAATGTAACCACATTCAGTGTTTCTAATTCATGTTTGCAGAGGAAGTTTGCAGCATCCAATATCCTCTTAGTACCACTGATTAACAAGGCTAATTAGAGGTATTTTACCCTGATGTGCATCCAGAAACACCCTTCCTACCACTGAAAAACCACCACAACTTTCTTCATACTAACATGCACGGACACCACTCATTCCTTTTTTCCTTTGCACATCTGGGGAGTGTTACCATGTTGCCATCTCTTCGCCTTCTCCCCTCTTCCCTCACAGGCCACATTTTGTGTTCTTATTGCCCTGTCCTAGCCTTATTACATTTATCCACATCAAGTCATACGTTTGGTATTTCTTCAGACGATGTATTCTTTTGCCAGTTATTCTTAATTCCAAATACTGTCCACCCTCGTTCTTCCAACAACTTCCATTTTACCATCCCCAGATGAAATAAATATACTCTTTCATAACTTCCTTGATGCAAGGAGTGACTGTCACTGAAAAATGTATTTAGAACATAATTTGAAATATTTTCTCATTTTGACCAGGAACTTCTGGATGCGTTTTGTGAGAATTGTTCCCCAGCCCCTTTTTTCATGTCACAGTAATCTCATCAAGGTAGTTTTGCCTAGGGTTTTTTAGGAGAACAAAATATGACAGAGAACAAACCAGTTTACAACAGTCAGTTGGGTTTTTTCTCTATCTGAAAAGCCTGCTATTCTTCATAGAAAGAAATTTAGTTGATATGACTTGTTTTTCCAAATCTATTCTGGCTATTATTTGTCATACAGCTATTTTCCAAGCTTTTTGATTATTTCTTCTGTGACCATTATAGACATCAGAGCTGAGCTGACTGGTCTCTAATTTCCTCTCTTTTTTTTTACTATGTCTAAGGACAGGTAATACATTTGCCCTTTCTGGAATGCCATAGTTTCTGAATAAGTTTACAGAATAATAGTTAATGGCACTGACATTTTTTCTGTTTGTTCTGGAAGAACTCTTGAAGAAGTTTCAAGGCCATTCAGTGTGTACACACTAAACTATTCAAATATTCAAACATATTCTTTCACCAATCTGTTTTTCCGGACTTTCTGTCACTGGTGCCAATGGTATTAACCTCCTGAACAATGCACACTCAACGTGATGGCCAGTACAGGGCTGAATATCAATTTTTTTCCATCTTTTTAGTATGATCTACAATAACTGTTGGGGGGGGGGCGTTAATTATTTCCTAGTCTGCTCCTTACTATCAGTGTACATATAAAATGTACTCCTGTTACAGTTTATACCCCTTGCTTGAGTCTCAGTTCTTGCATTCCTGGTGCCGTGCACATAGACCTTCTCATCCTCAATACCAGACTGTCAGTTCAACATTTTGTTCAGACCTGGCAGGTATTCATGTTTTGTGAAGTTTTTTCTTATCCTTTCTTTGTGCAGGTATTGCACACATTTCTTTCTTTTCTGAGGCTGCTAACTCTCTTGAAATCTTTTTCCTTGACCTTCCTTTTGCAGAAAGATTATGACCTGGCTTTCTAAAGTCTGTCTATTGTCTTTATTTTTATATCCTTTCTCCTTATTTTCCAACGAATCTTGCCTTTCATCTTTAAATTTCCGTTTCATTTTTGTCTGTTATTCATAATTGAGAATAACGAATTTTAATTACTTTCTTTCAAGTTCAGTGCAGTGTCAAGAAATTGCTTTCAGCATACTAAAAAAGCTTTTCAAATGGTTTGGTTAAAACTACAGCTCAGCAGACTGGTAGTTGCTGATTCTCCTACAGCATTTGATCTCATTGCATTTCCTCGGGGTCAGCCAGGAATGCCTCTTTAGTTGCTGTTTGGCAGTGCTCCCTGTGCCCAGAATAGCCTCTCTGCTGATAGCACCTGATAGCATTGCAAGAATATGCCCAGTACGAGTAGTTCCTGTGTCTGAAAAGAAGGAAAAAAGATGCCCTGAGTTTTCCAGCCTAGGAGCATGTGCTCTACCATCTCAAAGATATGCAATTCAAAATAAATTGGGGCTCTCACCCTTCCTGGAAGGCTTTCCTGCCTAGCAGAGCAGAAGCAACCTGCATATCCAGTCTCCTTCATCAAGAGATACGCAACTCTTACTGTTTGAAGAAAATTTAGTTTTAGAAAAAACAGGACCAGCTGCTTTACCTCTTTAAAATTATCATCACAGTTGACCCTTGCAAAGACTGTTGTCTCATTCTCTCCTCTTTTCATTGTTAGCAGAGACTTTCACTGGTGTTTGTTTATGTCTCTGTCTTCTCTGTCTATATAATCTTAATTATAAAGCAATATATTTTCCTCCTTTTATCAACCCAAACTCCTTGATCCAGCTCTACCCTGGTATATCAATATTGCAGTCATGTGAGTTATTCCCTAAAGCCTCTGCTATGCCAATCAGGTAATAATTTTAATATGTGCTGAGATGTCTATGCCTGCTCTTCCTAGAGACATGACATTCAGCATGTATATCAATAAAGTTTTCTGTTTAGTTTTTCAGTCTTTTAGCTTCTCCATTTTTATTAAATTTTTGCATTGCCCTTGCCTGGATATCATTGTACACTATGTAGTCATTGGCCTGTTCTAGCCCTCTAAATGTCCCTGAATGAGAAAACTACACTGTAAATTCACCCAAAAAATTACATTTAAAATTGAAGGTGGCAGTTAGGATACATTTTAAATATTTGTCAGCCCAACAGGCTTTTTATTACTTATTATAAGGACTGGAACAGAGTCACAGAAAAACCAGAGAATTTTGCTTATGCAAAATGAGTGGCTGCATGTCTGCCTTAACACAGCAATGATTCAGAGTGTTAAATTCAGTTTCCTGAACAGAAAGCCACACTGTTTAGGGGGAGAGAGAGGGGATGATGTTCATGGTGTTTCTTCTCAGGTTTTTATAGTTCTTACTGACTTTCACAGTGCTAAATCAGTTTAAACCAGTTCACATTCTCTTCCTCGGTCACTATTGCCTTCTTTGTATCCAATTTCCAAGCAGTCAGACATAAGCACCTCAAGTGCCTGCAATCTCTTTAGTGTCCACTAGTGACTGAATAAAATATGGTGTAGCAGGACAAGACCCTGATGTAATTCCAATTAACTTCTTTTTGTTTAACTTTTGACAAGCAATGGTTCCTGATAAAGCATCCTCTCTGCACATTTTCTTGTAGATTTTAGCGGTAAGATTTTCACTTGAAGTAAACCAGTATTATACCAAGGAAAATTCTGTAAGTAGTAGTTACAAATAAAACACAGCAACTAAATGTACAAAATACCTGGGGACAGATTCTGCTATCACTCCTCTTCAGTGAGGCTGGATCAGTACACAAAAAATCCCCAAGATTTACAGCCTTATGACATGTAACAAGAAAACAGACTTATGTTAAATTGAAAAAGCTAAACAAAATGCTGAAGGGTTTGATATTTCTGAAACGGTATCCAAAATGTTACTGAAGGAACTGGAGTTGTAGGGGTGCTACTAAGAGAAGTGCAAGTCAGTAGTAATGTATTACATAGGCTGCATTGCCTATTCTTACTACACAAAAAATACTCATTCAAGCTACTTTTTCTTGCATGTCCTTCACACTGATTCCAAACATATCTTCTGAGGTCTCCTGTGATTCAACCTAACACCCTTATACTGCTCTTCTAATTATTTGTCTTAAGACATGGTGCAAATTATAATAACCCAGATTTTCATACAGCAAAATAATCTTAGTTGATTCTCCACAGGGTTTATTTATTCAGTTTATTTATTCAGCCTTATTTCCTAGGTCTTTAAATACAGTAGACAGTAACCTCTTTTTCCACTTCCCTTCCACTGAAAAAATAAGGTATTTTTTTCAACAAGAGACACTAAGATCAGTGCTGATTACAGAAAAATCCTTTTAAAGAATGCTTATTATTTATTCAATTTTCAGATTCAGTATAGACACATAAGGTATTCAAATTGTGCTAGCTAATACTGATCAGTCACTTTTAGAAGACTCTCTAATCTGTACAGTTATTAAGTATAATGGGATTTATTTCAATGAAGTCTAGCACTAGGAATGAAAGTAAATCCTATTACATCTAAAGAGATGGGTTGCATTTCCCTGTTTAGTTTTTAATCCTCCTTTGTCAGGAACAACACATTTTCATTTGAGAGTGTTTGAGGGTTCTTTTCCTTGATGATCAATTTTACCATTTGAAAGCAAGGTGAAGGTTGAACATCTCCCTTTGAAGTCAGCAAACAGGATTCCCATGAAGTTCAACAAAGCGAAGTGCAAAGTCCTTTACCTGGGAAGAAAAAAACCCAGGCAACATTACAGGCTGTAGACCAACCAGCTGAAAAGCAGCTTTACAGAAAAGCACCCTGAAGCCCTGGCAGGCACAAAGTTCAACATCAGCCAGCACCATACCCTTGCAGCAAAAAAAAGGCCAACAGCATCTGAGGCTGCGTTAGAAGAAGCATTGCCAGCAGCCTGAAGGCAGTGATCCTTCCCGTTATTGAGAATTGGTGAGACACACCTGGAGTTCTGGATCCAATTCTGGGCTCCCCAGTGCAAGACAAACATGGATGTACTGCAATGAGTCCAGCAAAGGGCCAAGGAGATGATAAAGGATTTGCAGCAGCTGACACATATGAGAGGCTGACAGAGCTGGGACTGTTTATCCTGGAGAAGGCTCAGGGAGATCCTTTCCATGTGTGTAAATACCTGATGGGGGCAGCAAAGAAGATGGAGCCCAGGACCTCCACCCTGGTGCCCAGCAACAGGATGAGAGGCAATGGACACAAAGGGAAATAGAGGAAAATCTATATAAATATAGAAAAAACTTCCACTGTGAGCATGCCTAGAGAGGTGGTGCACCCTCCCTTGTTGGTTCTACTCAAAACCCAACCAAAACATGCTCCTGAGAAACCTGCCCTAACTGCCCCTGAACTGAGCAGGTTGTTGGATCTCCAAGAGATGTCTTCCTCCAATCTCAGTGATTCTATGACCATGTGAAATCATCTATTAATTGACAGAAGATCTAACACCAATCTAATAGAATCTCATCATCCTATACAACTAGTTTCAAACACAGGAAGGCAATCAGATTCTGTCTCTTTACCTAAAGAATATATTAGGCTGTTTTTTCAACAGTTTACCCTGACCAAAGACAGGTTCATTTTTATTAGAACTCTGCTGTATTGATGCTTCTTTTTTCTATTATAGTTTCTGCGCATGGGAAAAAAGAAAAAAACAAAAGAGAAAATAAAAGTAAAAGAAAGAAAAACAAGAGAGAAGATAAAAAGAAGAGAGGAAGGAGGGAAAGGAGAAGAGAGAGAGAAAGAAAGAGAAAGAGAAAGAAAGGGAAAGAGAGAGAAAGAGTGAAAGAAAGAGAGAGAGAGAAAGAGAGAGAGGGAGAAAGAGAGAAAGAGAGAAAGAAAGAGAGAAAGAAAGAAAAGAAAGAAAGAAAAGAAAGAAAAGAAAGAAAAGAAAGAAAAGAAAGAAAAGAAAGAAAAGAAAGAAAAGAAAGAAAAGAAAGAAAGAAAGAAAAAGAAAGAAGGAAAAAGATAGATAGATAGATAGATAGATCGATCAACTTGGGCCACAAATCAGTGTTTGATTTTTACAAAGAGGCATCACGAATGTTGTTCAATGAAATGAAAAGCAACATGAAAAAAAAAAAGAAAAAACTAAATCCCAAGATGTTTCAAAGTTCTATTCATGCTCACCAGTGGCAATTTTTCTTTTTAATGTTGGATCACTTATTCAACCACCAGAGAGCTAATGAACAAAAATGCTGTCTCCTGCAAGGGTGGGAAAATGACTTCTTCTTGGTGTCCTTTCAAAGGCAGGAAATTCAAAACCTGACTTCAATAGAAAGTGACACTTAATTAGGTAGCTTGTGTTCTTAGACACCAAAGAGAATAAAAGGTAATGTGAGACATACAGCTGAAAGTGAATCATGATGGAATTCAGGTTTTTTAACACACCAGGAGGGGTGCAGGTCTTCAGCAGTGAATGAAATTTGCGCTTTCCAGTTTCACAGTCTTCTGTGGTTGCCTGTTGCGGTGGCCTGTTAACGCCGTGATTCTGTATGTTCCACTTGGTCCCTCCCTAGCCTTGGCCACTCCCTTGGTTTCTCCCTATTTGTTCCTGTACCCCAACCCCGCCCAGGGACCGCCCTTGGGTCCCTGACAAAACCATCCCGTCCCCGGACCACGCTGTCTCTCTACCTCTGAACATCGTGGGGACGAAATGTGATTAAAGCCATCTCAAACCCTCATGAGAGACCCTTCTCTACCTCCTTTACCACCACTGCATTGTAACGCTGCTGGCTGCCGGAGCCAGATCGCGGGGCTGTCCCAAATGGACTCCGGGATGCGATCAATCGCACGGCCCTAGGAAACCCTCGCTGAGCTCTCAGGGAGCAGCAGCCTGCTAGGTAGAGTCCAGCGGTTACAGCAGTCTTGTTCAAATAAAGTCTTCTGTCTTAATTCTTACTTTTAGGCAAATGTGTCTGGGAAACCCACTTGACAGTTACAGATAGGTAAAAAAGACCAAATACATAAAAAATCTACAGCTATGCAACCACATCCCCCACAGTCTAGTTTTGAAAGGATAGAGATGGGAGCAGTTGTCTTACTGCAGATGATGTTCAATGTGGTGTATACCATTAATCTACTGATGTATATTTCACAGACTGACAATTCTAAGTCAGACAAGACACCTAAAATAAAAATAAAAATTGCCATAACTTCAAAATAAGGACAATTGTATATTTCCTGACAACAGCATGTCCACAGCATCAATGCCTTCTAATTACAGACCATATTTTACAGATGTAATGATATCAGTGAGGTTATATCCTCCTATTCATCAGATTTTGATCTGTGTAATTTTTGTTTCAGTGCTTGGAGTGTAGGTGTTGACTCATGTAGGATTCAATCGCTATGATTTCAAACGTTGTTCTTAACAGTAGTTTTTAGACTGTTGTCAAAAGTAGTCTCTATTCATGGTGTGCATATTATCACATAAAATAGCTTGCCTTTGTCTAAGTTTATAATACAACATATAATATGGCCTTTATATGGGCATCTTGAAACCTTCAAAAATTTTCCCTATGTAAATATTAAATTAGTCAAAACATTGTTCCAAGATTATAGTTAATATCTGGTATGGTTTCTCAGATAATTTTTTGAGAAGAAATTAATGGAAAATATCAATACATACATGAATAATTGATACAAATGACTTGAGAAGTAACTCATTTTGCAAAGAAATCATGCGACTGTTCGAGTGGAAATTGGTAATTGTATGCAGTACCACAGAATCAGGAGAAAAAAATGGGCTTTAGTTCCGCTAGCAATACAGAGACAAAATATTACTTACTTGCTTCTTGATGCCATTTTCTTCTGTGCTTCCGTCAGCTTCTCTCAAGTCCCTGTAAGCTGAGAGGCCTCAGACAAGATGGGGTCTTTCTTCTGCTTTAAGCAGACACTCCTGTTGAGTTGCATCTGGGAACTTTTCCCTGGAACACACAAGGCAGAGTCTCTGTCTCATAGCACAGCCCACCATAGCTCTCCCTTTTCCTTCTGAAAACAGGAGTGACCATCCACCTTGTCCCAACCAGGCCATTTTGGCAGACTCAACATTTTGCATGGCACATATCACACACACTGGAGAACTGTGGTGATGGAAACTCCTTGTGCAGCTTACAGGTAGGGGTGGCAATTCCTCCCTTGAGGTCTCACTTCACCTTTTCAGGATGAGATGTGCAATGGAATGACTTCAGCTGTTCCTTGAGTCAGGCTTACTCTAACGCCAACACTTCTCTGGTGATGATCATATCACCTTGCCCCACTCTTAAATTGTTAAAAGACATAGGTTAACATAAGAGCTGTAATGGTAGTAGGCTCTCTATGGAAGTTTAAAAGGGAGACCTTGCTCTGTCCTGTATGTAATTGAAAGATGTGAATAGAGGAAAAGAGGAAAGACAAGGCAAAAATAAAATAGACATAATTACTATAAAGAAAATAAGTAAACTGTGCTGAACTGTGACTTTCTCTCCAAACTGTTCTTTCAATCTGCAGTATTAGATCCTGCACAAAAATTATAAAAGAAAAGATTCCTGTCAGCATCTTAGTATGGGAAACCATTCTGATATGTTCTAAGGCACCGGGTTAACAGCACACACATTCTGCACTGAGGATTATAACCTCCTGTTGCAAAGGGAAAGAACCGTAATTGTTTCTTCCAAGCCCGATTATTACATTCTGTGTGTCTGTGACTCATTAAAGAACACTGAGAGGAAGCTGCTACATATGCAAGACAGAATGTGTACACATACACACACAAATACATACATATTGTTCAGACACTCACATTTATAAAGACACACAGAGTATATTATGGAATGGGAACCCAATACTGCCAATAGGAAAACTAGTGCTTTGCAAATTTTGTTTACTTGCCATTTAAATTGGAATAAGAGAGACCATGGGAATATATTGGTACCACTTATGTTGCAATCCTCAGTGAGGTAGTTATGTTTTCCAAAATTAGCAATAACACATGCAATTTGGAATCTTAATTATTGCTCTGTTAAGAAAAAACACTGAATTAAAGGGTATGTTACTGTCATTATTTAGGAATTAATTTCACACAATAACATATGGAAAACAGAGTGCAAAAGAGAGCAGGGTGAGATAAGAAGCGGCAGCATCCCCTATTTGTTCTACTCCTGTTTTTTGTATGGCACATCAGGAAGCCTTCCCTGTATTTGTATTCTCTGTATGTATCTCCCTGAGAATATCTGCCTGGCTTTGGCTAATTGGACATTTGCAGAATGGAGTGCTTGACTTTGTGAATGGCAGTTGAGAATTGCTAAAAGGTAGTTTTTAACCACTGACTCATTTCTGAGTGGGCTTCAGGAGCTTGACCATCAAAGGACATCTTTATGTCTCTGTAAAGATCATTTTATCATCCTGGGACTCTTTGACTACACACATGCCTGGGCAAAGGCAGAATGACTGGTGAGCTCGGTGGTTTAATTCCTGTTCCTGCACCAGAAATAGGAGTTGCTAACACACCAGGAACTTTCCTCCTTTGCAATGATACTGCCATAGTTTTGAGTGACAAGTAGAAACCGTAATACTGCTACAAATCTCTCTGGGTTATTGAAGAGCACTAATCAGAAAATAACATTCCACAGCTGTTGCTTTCCTGAAGTACTCTTCACCGTTTACCCTGGGAGCAGCTGTCATTATCTCCTGTTAGCAGAAAGCCTACACAAAGGTAGTCAATGTCATGCCCAGTCTGATCTCTTCTTCTGGAAGTCCCAGAGCTTCCTGTGTGTGCTGAGCACACCCTACTCTTTTTGCCTCTTCTCACAATATTCTACAGAACACGCATCTTCACTGGAGAGAGACACTTCTTAGTAGATAAGTATTGTCAAAATGTTAGGCACTTCATGACCACTTTGTGGATGGGTCTGTTCCCACACACCCGACTCACACACATGCTGCTGGTTTTTGTGTGCTGTCCACACAGCAGCAGTGTGTGGACTAGGACAACCAGTGAAATGGAACAACGTGAAGCAAGCAAACAGGATATCAGTACAAATCCTACATCACACAAGATAGTGGCATAGTTTTAGATAAAGCAGAGAAAATATCCTATGTGTTCAGCATTTTATGTATGAGTAGAGGCATATTTAACTAATGAAACATTTAATAGGTTCATGAAGAACATGGGAATTTGCTCTGAGCAAGATTGAAACACTTTACAATAATCTTTATGGTAGTTTTTATACATGCTGTTCTCTAGGTACCGTTCAAGATTTATCTTCACTCTCACTTTAAATCCTTTATTTTAAAGGGAGGCTGGTGACCACCCTAGGACAAAAAAAAGAAAATCCCACCTGTTGCTTTGGGCTATATGCTTTCAACATTGACATTTGTTTCCTTACAAAAAAAATTGCAGAATTTGATATCAATCTATTTAAGATGAACTTTTCACACAAAATTTCAAAATGATTGAATAATATTTTCTTGCAAATCTTCCAAGTCAGAGAAAAAGGGGGTTCAGGAAAAACGCTTTGGTAGTTCAAGGCTCTCCAGTATCTAGGGCCAATTTAAGGGACAGTGACTTTGGAGGTTCTAGGTCAACCCAAAATTTGTTATGTACTCTTCAGGATTGGTTTAAAACTGAGTCAGGAGAGAAAATTTGACTAGTGAATCAAAACTAGATTGCTGATTCAAATGGAAACAAAACCACATATTTGCTCCTTTGTGTATTAAACTGGATTCTCAGGGGGATTCACATAGGTCCCTTACTCTCTGGGCTTTCAGATTCACCATTGCTAGGTCATGGAGGTTCTCAAGAACCTTGTCCTGCTGTTACCATGTCACACAGGACTCTAGACACAGCAAGGTTTATGTTCTCATCATTCATTCATGCAGAAAACTGCTAAAGAAATTCAGTTAAGAAACAAAGACCCAGTGCAAGACAAAGCCAGAGGGCATTTAATTATATAAAATCCCTGGATGTCATCATTGGGGCCTACCCTACTGTTTTGCAATGCTTTAAGAAGCAAGTTATTAAGTATTACTGGGTGTTCCTGGTGTTCCTCTCTCCCTTTCCATGACTGAGAGAGAACTGAGCTAGATCCCATAGAGGATACGAACAGAAAAGTGATTTGGTATAACTGCTATGGCAGTCATATGCTACAGTCCTGCCTGCAAACACAAGATATTTTAGCTGTGCCTAAATGTGAATGTGTCTAGGCTCTCAGAAAACCTGTGGTTACCTTTCTGTGTGAAAATTTGTGAGTTTGTCATGGTTTTTTTTCCCTAGCACCAGATATCAGAGATTTTCCTATTTGCCATAGCAAGCCTCTTAATCAATCTCGCACGCTGCCAACCTGAGATGGTTTTAAAGATGGGACTGGCAGATCTCTTTGCGGCTGTGACCTGAGTGATTAATCATGTGCACTGGTCATTTGGTGACAGCAGGAAGCTTTTCATGATTGATGGAAATGGGCCAGACTGGAGGAAGGAGAGGCTGAGAAGGAACCAGATATTGATTTGAAGTCCCACTCATCCCGTATGAGTTAGATATGCTAGTAACAAATTCCTCCTTCTCCTCAAGCATTGACTTGCAGTTCTACAGCAGGAGAAAGAGCAAAGAATGGCAAATTAATATGATCTAATGGACACAGCCTCTGAAGTTTCCTTACAAAGAGAGAAACTTCCATAAGCCTTTCTGTGGCACTTGTACCGGTGCTAGAGCACAGGGATTGATCAGCAAAGAAATCATACCTGTGTATAAGTACATGCTCTTCTGTGCATGGATTAGTTAGCCCCATAGATGGCTCTATGCAGTTGCAAAGTCAGTTGTCAGAGGGAAGGTTTGAGGTGCTTGCCTGGCATGAAGGGATATCCGACAGCAGAGAACTCAGAGAATGTTCAGCTCTGCCTTTGGCACTTGGGGAGTGAGGGAGGAGTACATAGAGAGATGCCAGGACATCGTTCCCATGGCCACCTGGAAGGCTGCATAGTAAACCCAGTATGTGTGACCACGCTGTGGCATCCTATGAGGTGCCTATGGCACTGCAAGTTGCTGCTTGAAGCAGAGAAGAAAAGGGCTCTGTTGGATTAGTCAGGTCAGACATACCCATCAACCAACCACAAAGGAAGCAGGGAGAGGGATTAGGAACACAGCACATGTTGAACATTCAGATCCATTCTAACAGTCACCCACAAGCTCCTGTGTTATTTAGCAGGTCATGTCTCGCCATCACAAGGGGCTGAGTTTTGCTGCTCTTCACTGCTCATAGCCCTGGCTTTGGTATTGCCTCTGCCAATCATGCACACAATTTTTCTAATGTATCTACAGCACATCCAAGCTTATCACCACTATAAGCATGTGCTCCTGTTGTTCCCGGCTTGCCTCCTATTCTGTTTCTCATGTCTTAATCTAGCCTCTTAATTCCATTCAGTAAGCACGTTTTCCTGCTCCCACATCAAGCACCTAGAGCAGAGTGAGTTTTTTGACATACTTTTTTCCTCAGAGGGCTTCTCCTCTGAAACAGTTTGTTATCAGTGACTGAAGTCATAGTCCATAATTTCACACTGACTAGCCATATAACAGCATATCCTCTTCCTGACCAGCTCCTACATCAGGGTTTTCCTCAAAAACAGCAAAAAGTATTGGGGACAGGCAAACTGAGGCTGGTTCCCTCTAGCCTGAGCCTTCTTCAAGTCAGAGTGCTCCCATGACACAGTGAAGGAAAGGTAGTTCTCAAGCCTTTCTGTATTCACCACTTTCTCCAAACAGCAGCATACCAGATGAATAACAGATGAGGTGGGTACATATCCAATAGCTGAGCACTCAAATAAATAAATAACAAGGCACATGCTTGCAAACCTCTACCTGTCACTGCAAACAAATCCTACCTGCAGAAGATCACCTCCTCCTCATCTCCAAACACTGGGCATTTCTCTGAAGTGGTTTAGGACTGTGCTCATCATACTGATCAGCTTTCTTGTCTCAGCACCAGACATCCCCCTAGACATCCTGGATGGTGAAGTTGGCAGAGGATTTCAACCAGGACACCTAAATACCTTTAAGAATCTATTCTTGGAGATTGACATCAGACTTGGCAGTGGGCAAAGGAATTACACTTGAAATCTTGGTTTCAGAAAAAAATTAAGATGTTTTCATGTAAATCAGCATATAATTGATCCAACAGATACTGTATTTGGGGAACAAAAGTGACAGGCATACATTAGCACCTGTCACACCCTCTCATGTTCGGCCTCCTTTCCCCATGCCCTTTCCCTCTAGAGCTTCACCCCACTAATCACTATGCAATGTCACAGCTGTCTGGGAAAAACATAGCCTGAATATAACAAGCCGACACATGAAAAATCAGTCTCAGTGGATGTTCTTTGCTTTGGTGCTGCTTTTATTTGTGAAAATTCTCAGCTTTTAAACTTTGTACAGACTCTGTGACCTGGAGGCAGCGGAGAGATGGTAATGGAATAGGTCAACTTTTCTGTTTGTTGCTTTTAAGGAAAAGTTCTAGTGCTTATTGAACTGCTGATGTCTGGTTGCCTATGGTTATTCTTATCTTGTAGTTGATTGCAAGCTCTGATTAAAGCTTCTCCCAGGGAATGGGCACTTATAAGAGCTCTCTCCAAAGTGGGCTCTCTACTATATGAGTTCACTCTTCAGCCTTTAGTCAGGGTACTTCAAGAGTCAAGAACCTATCTGGCTGGCTAATTTCACAAAATTTGTAAGAATTTATTTATCTTTGAATTCATTTAATTTGTCTTTAATTAATAAAAAAAATTCAGAAGTTATTGCTAAAAACAGAGAAGCCCAGTATGATTAAATAAGAGACTGGGCTAAAACCCACCACAGGGCTTTCCTTCTTCTCTCTCTCTCATGCACATGCACCTGCACCACACACATATGCAAAGAGGGAAGAAAATGTGTGACAATGCCTTAACAAACTTGATGAGAGACACTAACCCTTATAGGGCTGGCTGTCCCCTGTTTGTACTACCACCCCTGAACTGCAGTGATCTCTGAAAATCTTCCCACCAACCTGCAAGTTAATGGAAATTCCTTTTGTTGCTTCTTCCCACCCAGTGACCCCCTCTGCTGCTTTCAACTAAGGGAAGGCTCTCCACTGCAAACATGACATCCACTGCAACCATTGCTGGAGAAACCTCAGCTGCTACCTGCAGCACTAAGCCCTCAAGACCAGGCCCACAAAACTGAAGGATCCTCCTGTCAGGAAAAAGATACTGTGACCTGGGGAAAGATAGAAAGAATCCTAAAAAGCTTTGCTTTATCTTTCTGTGTTTTTTGCTAGTCTGTGTCATGGCTGCTTTATATGAAGAGAGATGTGGAATTAATTTTTTTCAGCTAAATCTTGTCTTTTCTCACCATAAAAATAGGTCAGTCTCAGATCTGGGGGATGTGCCTTCAATACATTTTCTGCCATAAATCTATCTGGTGTTCCACTGTTTGTAGTTGCAGTCTACTAATCTATTCAATCTCTTAATCGCAAGGCATTTCATTACAGTCCCGTTAGTAATCACTCACAAGAGTTGGAGTGCTGTCTCCATCCAGTGGTGAAACGTTAAAATGCTGCTTTCCAGGAGCTTCGGTTTTTCAGACTTTTTGAAAAGCATGAAATACATGATGTCTTGATTTTAAATTGCCCAGCTAGAAACTGGATAACTGCAATGAAAGACCCCATATGAGACCTAAAAATGCAAATTTCATATATAATTTTAAAAGTAGTATTTTTATCATAAAAATCTCATCACAGCAAATGCTGTGGATTTTAATTCTTATCCCCCTTCAGATTCCAGCTTTGTCTTTGACAGCTGATATTCTTCTGCCATTGTAACTGATTCTGGAGACAAGAATGCAGAGCCTCACCCACCTCCCTTGTCCCTTTCTCCACCAGTTTAATACAGCTACATCAATAACCTCTTTGCTAATGTAAAAAAAGGCTTCTGACAGTTCACATTTTTCATACGTGGCAGCAGGAGAACACCACTAAAGAGAGTGCAGGGTTAGAAGAATTAATGTGGCTTTGCCAGCAGAGACTTCATAATTAGTTAAGCTCCTGGTTCTTTGCCTTTCTTATGCCACATTGATTTTGGCTGCCATAGACAGAAAAGAACAAAATGCAGGCAGAGTTGGCTAGCAGTACTCAAAGGAATGCCAGGTTTATCCCTCACTGTAGCAGTTTGTGCTTTAAGTCTTTCAAAGACAGGATGCCCCAGCTTGACTCTTACCTTGGCCTCCAGGAATACATTCTTGTTTTCCTTTGTTTTTGGCCTGGCCTCTGGAAACATTCGGTCTCAGATTCTTCTCACAAAGATGAGAAACAATGATCTTGTCCCAGTAGCACAACACCAACTTTATCAAAAAATCGTTTGAAAGGTTAATTCAGACAATAAATGGCCTGTGCCAAGCTCTCAGCAATATTATGTTGACCTGCCCTTTGTTTTGTTTTGTTTTCCCTAATTGTTTTCAAGTATGCAAAGGCCTGGCTGATCTCCAGAAACCTGGAGCCGAAAAACTGTGCAAATCAATTTCTAACCCATCTCCTTGGCCTACCCTCAAGGCAGCACTGGCACAGTTGACACTCTGCTTCTTTGTATTCTGAGGACACTATTGAGGCCTGTGCAGGTTCACTGTATGTTCTGTGTGTCTATGAAGCTGCAGTATGGGATTGGGAAGAAATCTTTTTTTTCAGTGTTGCCTTTCAGCATTTTAAACCCATGTATGGCCCATTCTCTTTTGAAGATACGATAGCTCTGAAGTTGATAAAAAGAGTTTTCAGTAAAGCTGTGCCTGAGATAGTTGGAGAGTCACTCATTGAAAACTCATTTGTTATTCCCTTCAGCTCCCAGGTAAACCCCTGACTCCAGAAAGTTTTGCAACAAGTCTTGTCAGAAAGTTCAGGAGTGTTTGACCACCTCTTTGTTTTGGATCAGTTCCTAGATAACTCTGTTCATTCAAACGGTTCTTCTAAACTGAAGAGGACTGGTAAGCAACTATTAACCCACCTAATACTATTAGTTACGTATGAAAATATGCTGAAAATCTAGTTTTAATTTCTCATTAGGTCAAAGTGCAAACCTGGAAGTACTGAGGATAATTCTCCTTTCATTATTGAAGTGCTAGGGAAAGATATTAATTTTTACAGAAGGAAATCTACCTCTCTCAGTAAAATAATTCAATTATAAAAATAAGAGTTAAACAATCTCCCTTTTTATTTCACATGGATTTCTTTAAAATAGATAATGCAGTTCTTTTTTTTTTTTGAAAAAAAATTGAAAAATATGTTTTCCAAGTCCCTGGGACTTTTCTATATCTCTTCCTGGCCAAGTGTACACCCACATATACCAGCTCCCATCCTCAGGCTACATTGTCAAGGAAAGCATTCAGGCTGGACTTGGATGGTTCTGCTGGTCCTTTGAAGAAGACACTGAAGGACATTTGTATGCCTTAAACAGCCAGCTGAGAGCACCTGAAAGTTGTCTCCTCTTAGAACTGCTTAGGAGTCTGGCAAGAGTGTTATTGGAGCCAACCTGCCTCTGCACAGGGACTTCTACCCCTACTGCTATTTAGGTGAATCCCACATGAACTGTATGGCCTAAAAAGTATTCATATTGCAAAACAATCATACAAAGTTATTATCTTTTCCATTCAAGGACAAAAGTATGGCGCCAAGGAGGTGGTTTAACTCCTAATATGAGAGTTATCAGCAAGTGCATGTAGAACACAGACTGCTTACTGAAGAGTGCGTATTCAGTGGGGCTGTGAAGCAGGTTCTAGCCCCTCTCATCACATTTCATTTTTCACCTTCTTTAACAGATGCATTCTCCTAAAAACTTGCTGTAAGAGATATTTGTAATCACCTACCTGCATTTCCAGACAACTGGATTGTTCATAAAGGTTGAACACTCCTGTTTATGAGACAGAGGCTGTCTGATATTCAGCTGATTTATCAGTTCCCAACCTTGTACTGGTGACTCACAAATCCCCTGGTCCCATCAGACTGCAATGACCTGAGAGTTCTCTACCATACTTTACTTGGAAGTAACTCTGGCCAATTTACAATACCTCAGGGAAAAGGCCCAGAACTGCCCAAAGTCTCATATAAGTCACTCACTGTATTTAAATCCTCTAGTCCATAGAATTATTCATGTAACCTTTGTCCAAGGACAGAAAAATTAGGTCATAGAAGTATTTTCATGGGAAGCTTCCTCTATCTGCTAAACTAAAACAAATCAAGACAGCCATAACTCATTTCTTCATTCTGATTGAAGAGCTTCCAGACTCCCACAGTTACTTACAGTGCAGGGCTTTGCTTAAATCATACCAGTCTTGTTCTGAGTAACCAGAAGAACTGGCAGTGACCACAAATCACTGGATCCTTGCCCTGTTTTGTTTCTCAGATATCTCTCTTGCCCATTGCTGCAAATAACTCCAGGCTCAAGGTTAAGTAGACTTGAAGCTTTCACATGCTTACCCCCAGCACAGACTGCTGTGCTGACTCTCACTCCAGGGATTCAGAAAGCTTCCTAATCCCTGCTAGAGAACCCCTCCAGAGGATTTTTTTCCTCCCCTAGTCCAGATGACAATTTTGAGGTAGAGTCTTCTGAATAGGTAGCAAAGAGCAAGCAATAGCAACCCTGAATGAACTTCCAAAGAACCCTCCCCCTGGAGTTGTCTGCATATCTGAAGCAAAGTTTGCTGCCTGTCTTCTAGGTGCCTACTGTAGTCACTGTGCTGTTCTGTGCTAAGCAAAACTATTCTTTCCAGTATGTCATTACCTACAGGGTTGGTAAACACTGACTTCACTCCTATGCCTGGAGCATTAACTTCTTACAATTGCAGCTTGTGATAAGTAAATGAAACTTGAGGGGAAAAATAATGTGCTATCAGAAATCCTTGCTGTCAGGGCATTATTGTGCTGGGAGCTGGGATTTCTCCACCCCTGTTCCAGCATTTCCAGACTAGGACATATCTGTGTCTCTGGGAACTCAGTTCAGCATTGCTCTGCTGCTCTTTCAAAACAATCACTAATTCCAGACGGCTGAGGGGACAGGACACCCTTTGATCTGACAGCACTTCCATATCTCACAGCTATGCACGGCTGTATCTGTGCTTACAGTGCGGCATCAGAGACAGCGACTCGGAGCACAGTGGTGCACAGAACTGGGAGGCCTGACAGCCACCACACAGCAGCACAAGGCACTCTGTGTGTGTGTGAGCTCATTCCGTATTTTCTATACTCCTGCATATACAAGTTTCTAGCAGACTGCAAAAAACCATGATGAGTAATGAAAATTCTTCCACTGTTCATTTAAATGTATTTGCCTTTCTTTAAATCCAAATTCCTTAATTTTTCTCTTTAATTATAACCTGTAGAATTCAGACTGTGCAACTTGCAGCTATCCATTGATTTTATAATCTAGCTGTCACAAGACCAGGCATGGTACCTTAGTTATAAGAAATTACCAATATGGGTGAAAAAAGAGAACAAGATTAAAGTTCTTTCTTCTAATAAATAACATTAATAACATTAATGAATAACTGCAAGTGTGTAGTCAGAATTTGTTCTGAAAAACCACAATACTGAAAGAGAGACAGAAGACAGACAGCTGTATCTGCCAGAGGATATCACATCAAGCTGAGCATGAAAGCACCTGTAAAACTATACTTGCTAGAAGGTGGCTTACTAACAATCTGGAAGGTGAGTACAAAAAAACCCAACAAAATGATTAACAAATATAAATATAGTATGGTATTTTAAGAGTCTTAAAACATCTGAATGGCTGCACTAGCTCAAACCAAAGGTCTTTCAAGTCTAATACTCTTTCTTCGACTGTTCCACTAGTAAACCCCTTGGAAGGTTAGCACAGAGTGAGCACATTTGCTGTTTTTCCCTTTTACTCCCCTTAGCTCCAAATATTTTCTGCTCAGCAAATTCCTGAGCTTGAAGAGATTATTAAACCCCAATAGAAAACTCTTCCAAGATTTGCCCAGTTTCGACTTGAACCTCTCTCATATGAGTCTTGTCATCACCCTATTTTTTTGCAAATTCTGTAAATCTAGTATCTCTTGCATGAAGAACTGCTTGTTTTCTTTACTTTCTTGGAACTGACTGGTCCTTGTAGCCCAAAAAGACTATGAACAGTCAATCCCTACCCATGACCTCATTACCACTGACAAGGCTTGTGCATATACCTCATGGCCACTTCAGTCAAGGCTGAAGAAAGCTAATCTGCTCAGTCAAACCTCAAATGCAAACCTTTCTTCCATCTAAGTATCCCTGCAGCCATTTTCCAAATGCCTTCCAGTTTTAACATGTCTTGAAGATCAGGGGATCAGAACTGACCAGAGGCAAGGGTTAGGTAAACCATGGATTTATATGGTGGCATAACTAGGTTATCTTCATTATTTTCTAGTTCCTAAAATCTGGTTTGCTTTGCTCATTTCTCCCAGACACAGAGCTGATGTCTTGCTAAGTGACCATCAAATCTAGACTCACTAATTTTCATTTTACCCCATGAAAATCACCTTACATTCATCTACTTTGATCTCCAGTTGCCACTTTATTGTTCAATCATCCAAGCTTCACTGGAAGTAACAATATTCATTGATACTGCTAATTTACTTATACAGTAAGTGTGAAGAGATGACCCTTATACCTGTTCTTTCACATTTTTAATCCAACAAAATTTCAGAAGTTACTTTCTTCCCCTCTTACAGCAGTTCTTTGTAACAGTTTCAGCAAGAAAAAACACAGTCTCTACAGAAAGATCAGGCTGTCATAGAATTTATTTTTAAAAAATGAACAAAACAAAAAAAAAGACAATTTTCTGGTCAGAATCACCTCTCCTGTACATATCAGCTTGAAACAGAGTAAAACCTTTAGGCATGTACAGCAGAAACAAGCCTGTATTTCTAGACTGTGTTAAGTGACTAATACATTTTCTGAGCCTCACGTGCGTATTTGCTTGCCTTGAAAAGAATTGCATGGCTTAAAAAAAAATGCACTAAAGATGGCTTATTGCTTATTTCACACGGGAGTACTGCGGTGCCATGTAGCATTTCTGTAGTTCTTAGGCTTCATGGACAGCAAGTAAACAGATTTATGATATTGTTAGAATAGACTGTGGGTCTCATGAGGTGTGACAGCTGTTATTTTACAGTACTTAAGTCAGTGTGAAGTGACAGCCATCTAGTGGAAATGGTACATACAGGCATAAATAATGTGTATCCACATGACTCCCGCAGCAGATAAATGCAATAATGCAGTCATATCCCCTCTTTCAAATGCACTCTCCTTGGAAGATCAAGACCACTTATTGGGCAGCTGTGATGCTCCGTGACAAGTTGCCCATTCTCCATACTTACCCATTCTTTATGGCACAACCCACCCTTTTCAAATACAGTCTTTTTGAGCCTGCAATTTATCCCATCCACATTCTCCCTAGTACACAGACCAATTAAATTACTGTAAATCCACAGATGTGAAAATAACTACCTATGTCTTCTTCATCAAAGATCCACACATGAAAAAAATACATTATTTTCAACATAAAACAGGGGTAGTTCCTGATCCACCTTCATCACAACAGAAGAAAAATGTTTCAATAGAAGCACCTCGTACACAGGACATGTTTTGTAACACAGCCAAAAACATTACCTGAAGCAGTCTGTTAATTTGACACCTGGTTCAGGAGGCAGGACCTGATTGAATAGAGTCAGAAAAGCTTCATGATAAGAGTACAATGTCAGGAGTCAAGAAACCTGGCCTCTCCTTGTGGCTCTATCTCAGATTATTTATGTAACCATGGATAACTCAGGTCAGGGCTCAAATGCGTGACGGAATTATGAGCATGCAATAAGTTACTGTGGGTCTAAGCAGCAATAACTCATGATAACTCCTTGCACTCACACAGCCAGTGAAGGACACATAAGCTGATACAAACACATTGAATCTGGGCAGATGCAAAACAGCACTTAGAAAGTGTAAATAATACTCGGCTGACAAGGGGATAACTTCATGGAGTGCCCTATGTTGATTTTACTAGGTGCCCATAAGTTGAAATAAATCTTTTTATTTTAGCAAGCATAAATCTACCTGTGGAGGTCTATGTGCTCCAGCCACTTCCTTCCAGTATCTCTTCCAGATATTTATCATGTGTCAAAAATTCTGTTTCCCTCAATACAGAAGAAATTTTGTGTAATAGTTACCCTGCTCAGGTTAATCTTCACACTCACTCCAGTAGTGGTTTTGGGTTTGGTTTGGGGGGTTTCAGGTTTGTTTCATCTTTAAGCTTCAAGGTTATCATGCAAAGTGCTGATTAGACCAACTTATTCTGCCAGTGATATTTTTTTCCAAAAACATTTGTAGGTTAAATTTATAACAGCAGATTTTATATAAGATATCATCTGTCAGCACCTGTCTCACTTTATGCAAGATTAGGTATCATTTGTCCTCCCACAGACAGAATAAAAGCAGAAAACCAGTACAAAACCTCATGCTGTACATGTAGCTAACTCAAAAGGATAGGAGGAAAGACAGACAGGAGGAAATATGGTTGCATTGAAATGGTTTGCACTGTTAAAAGAAAAACTAAACTCATTTAAATTGGATTGCAAAATAGGTTTCATATATACAGACTAAAGTCAATTGACAGGAACCTGCAAAGCAAGTAGAAACAGAACTACTACAGCCACTGTCAAATGGAGAAAATAGAACAACTGGAGCAGAGTCATCCATCATCAAAAGCAAAAAAAAAAACCAGAGGGAAGGAGGGTGTAAGAAGAGGTAAAGACAGTATGTGTTGTTGATAGTAACAACGTTTTTACCAACAATCCACAAGCTCTGCATTCAGCTCCTAGTAGAAGCAAGCTGTATTTATGCTCCTTCTGCACAGGTAATGATTTAATTTATTTGTACACAAGTGATAACATCTGCCCTCTGCTCCCAGTAACAGTCCAAGCCCTCCCTCTGCCCTGCCTCCCCACCTGTCTCCAAGTTTGAGCTACCAAGAGCTGGCAGAACCACCCACCCAAGCAGGCATTGGTGGCCTGACAGGCTGAATATCCATGTTATTTTAAAACAACTTTCAATGCAAAACTTTACATATTACAGCAGAAAGACTCAATCAAATTAATTGTTGGGATTCATAAAGGAATTTGGGCAAAGAGAATATCATCTCCCTCAGCTGGAGCTCTGCATGCTCAGCATTAACGATCATGGTGCTGCAATGGATTCCTCCGCTTCAGCCAGGTGGAGTCTGACAAACACTGCCACAGCACAGGCACTTCAGCTCCACTTTTTGAGTTCCCGTAAGTGCCTGTTGTTGCACAGCAGAAGAGACAGGAATGTTACTCCTGCCATGTGGGCATAATACACAACTTATCATTAGATCACTACCTAAAATCCTGCATATTGAAGGCTAAAAATCTTGCAAGTTCCAAGTGCTAAGGTAAAATGAATTAAAGTCTAATGCAACCTCCAGAGAGTTTACTTCATCTTTCCTATTTCACACTCACTTCCACGTCTGTGGGAGATGAAGAGATTAAGGCAGTAACATCCAACAAGTAACCACTAAAAATTCATTTTCTTTCTCATATCTAGATAAAATTTTAGTAAGAAGTGCTGCTTAACAAGAGCATTCAATATGGAATTAGAAAAATCTTCAGAAGACAGCAACACAGGTATAGCCCCAGGGTCCCTTGATGTATATTACTCAATATTCTGCACTTCTGTTTCCTGTTTCCTCTAAATCCAGCACAACTATCTGGAGTAATAGTCTCTGCTTGTGCTTCTGGCTACCATATGTACACCGGCCAGAATTCTTCAGCTTAATATATGAGACATTACAGCCCCACCTAAGACAGGTTCCTGACTTAAGCTATTGACAGAGCTAGATACCAACACCACTGATGAACAGGGGTCAATAGTTACACCGCACCAGCGCCACTGAGCCAATTGCCAGCACCCCTTCCCAGTTGCCTATGGCTGGAGCTCAGGTGTCAGGCTGAGCAAAGATGCATCAGACCCATCTCTCCCCTCATGGATGCCTTTGAGATGTGCATCAGTTTTTGCCAGCCTAGAGAAACACACAACTCAGATTCTCAACAGACCAGCAACACAAGTCAACACAACTCCCAGCACAACCACCTCCACACACACATACAAAAAAGATATGTTGATAACCAGGGGCACGTTCATTCCTTGATGGACTGTCCCAGAACAACTATTTGGACAAGACAGTCTACCATCTCTCCAGCTGGCATCTCAGAGCCTTGGCAGAATCCTGCAGCCACCCCTAGGGACCTGAGCACCTCCACACCACCTTTTGGTGCAACTGCAACCTCAGCAGGAACAACACAAGCAGTAACATTCATTTCAGTGCTACTGTAGTTCATAAAATAGGTGCTGTTGTATCACACACCACTGCATAACAGACAACATGCCCCAAATAAAACTTAAGCATTGGAGTACATCACTTCAAAGCAGTTTTGTTGGGTTTTAGTATTGTTTTTATTACTGGGTTTATTTTTTGTTTGATTTTGAAAAAGTTTGTTGTTTTCAAAAACTTTTCAAAACAACAAACTGGAATCACGGATGAAGCACAGCCATAACCTAGAATTGATTCAGATTTATACCAGGAGTGACTGACAGTCAATGGGTATCACAACTGCTAAGTGGCCTCTTACAGAGCTGGTCTCTGCCCATTCCTGAAGGAACAGGTGCCCACAGGACAGAAGCCAGCAGCAAGGCTGTGTGAATCACTCACTATCCGAGAGCAAATGAGGCGGGCTCAACCACAACAGCTGCCAGAGCCAAACAATCCTCTGAACAGCATTTTATTCTGAAAGGAGCCCCACACATGGCACAGCCAAGAAACTCTACACACAGCTTTAAAGTCCAACAGACACTTCTAATGAGTTGTCAATTTACACATAATTTTAAAAACCCCCACACTCCTACCATAAAAATATAATGCAGATCTTACATTGTTGCCAACACATTTAGTCCTCAAAATCTAGGTTTGCGTTATTGACGCCAGTTTGCTTGGGTTCCAAGAAAGATGATTCTAAATTGCCAGATGAGACAAACCAAATCCCAAAATTTTCACACCCTCCACTTTTTAAAGATCAGACCCAGAAAACAAGAACTTTCAAGCACAGCCTTGTGAATCAGCGTAACAGCACCCTGACCTTGGCTTCAGAACCTGATTGCGTGTGGCACTCCAGGCCACTAAGCGCTGGCCATAGTCTCTCACACACCTCAGGAGGGCAGAGCACAGGCAGTGACCCATCAGCTCCAGGCAGAAGCTTTCAGCTCTTACACCCCCTGCCTCTCAGAAAAAAAGTCCTTTTGCACAGGCTTTTTCATCTGCTTTGTTTAAAAGGCACAATACCTAAACTCCAGGCCATTCCCAACATCTCCAAAAAAATACAAAACAGATAAAATTGACTAAATTTTTTTCAGCCCCACTCTCTTCTCCCTGCCAACCCCATCATCTCATTCAGGGAAAATTCAGTGGTCAAAACGTTCCATAAAACAAGCACCACATAAACCACTTCAATTTGGTTTCCCCTCTGTATCTTGAAGGAAAAACCCCCAAAAAAGACACATCACACCATTAATTTTCACATGTTTAATGTAATGAGAGTCTAATTAACTTACAGTACTTTTACCTCCACTAGATACTGTGTTTCAAAAGTATAATGGGAAAAAAACAAACATGAAAACCCCACTTTTTTGGTAATTTAAAAAACTAAATCATTTGGAGTTACATATACAAAAATGACTCTCAAAAAATTGTTCAGGATTTTATTTTTCACCCTTATCTAACAAAAAAGATTCAATGAGAGATAAAAGATGGCACTTAAGAAACTCTGAAGTCAGGGAGGGGTGTCATAAGGTTATACCAGGACTTCCGCTGGAGAGCATGCCATGAAGCAACCACTATAAATAGGGAAAGAATGTGCAAGAGCTCCAAATAAGTGAGAAGCACATCATGTTTTGCAAGCTTGTGTTCTGAGGGCCATGAAAGTGAAGACTCTTGGCTGAGGAAAGCCTGCCCGAATTTCCCCAGCTAAAGTCTATTCAAAGCAAACCCATCATAGAAAAATCACAGGAACAGCTACACACTGGTTTCTGCAATACTCATGACAAGCTTTCCTTTGTGGATCAACAACAAAAACAAGCAGAAAGGTGACTTGGAGAAGCCACAGAAATAATGGGAAGCATTTGCTATTTTTCCCATGACAAGTAATTAAGAGAAATAATATGGAATCAAGTTAAAATAGACTAGGCAGAAGTCTTTTTAAGGTGTATCAGCCAAAAAAAACTAGTAACACTATTGGTTTTATTATCAGTTTCATACTTACACTTAAAAGAGATCAGGAAAAGGAGTACACTTTGTACTAAGTTCAGAGCATTCTTAAAGAGGGGAAACTAGCCTAGAAGCAGCTAGGACCTTTATTTTCACCTAGAAGTTTAGCTCAAAAGATTGTGAACTTACACAGTCATTTAAATGACTTGAGTTTTTGAGGTGAAATTTGTTTCCTACAATTTACAGTGCTCATTTTAGCTTTCATTCCTCTAATTCAGAGTTAGGGAAGGGACCAAAGTGAATTGCTCATTCTACTGTTTCCAATTTATATTTTTTAATAAAGAAAATATTCACTAGACTAAGAAAGACATTAATATTTTACCTTTGCATCCCACTTCTGCAATTGCCTCCCACTAAAGGACATTCACAAATACTCTCATGTGTAATACTTAATATTTGTGAAAATAATTCATAACTGTAAGTTAATAATTTGTTCACTTGGATGCCCATATGCTATGAATTGGGCAGATAGTTTGATTCATGCACAGGACTAATGGTGTCTGTTAAAGAAAATAAATGCAGAAATCTACATGAAGTACAACTTTTGCTTGAATCATATATTAATTACACAGAAGAAACAAAAATCTACTTACAGAGAAAAAGGGTGAAAAAACAAACACACTCAATCCAGCACTTTTCCTACTATAAGAATATTGCACATTCCGATAATGTTGCACAAATTACTGGCTTTTTATAAAGACCATATATGAGGTATTAGTCTATTAATAAATAAAGAAGAACATGGAAAAGCATTTAATATAACGCAACTATACAGTCCAAGGATTAGCCAATGAAAACTGAACAAGCAGTAACACGTACCCTTGAGAGGAAGGCTAAAGTTCCTTAGCAAACAGGCAGCTTTCAATACCCATCCAAGAAGCAAAGGGTTAAATCTCCTAAGAAAGATTTTAGGAACTCAAAGCCTATTTAGAACACTGCTAGTTAAAATGCTTATTTTGCTCAAGCAATCAACCTGAAAGGTAAAATCTTACCTTACAATTCTAGAGGGACAGCCAATTTAACATACTGAATCTATATTACTAGTTAAAAGAGTTACAACAGAACTTTTTGATTGACATTAGCCAAAGTATTTGGGGGTTTTGCTGTGGGGCATTTTCTGAAGTTTTTTTCTTTCTTTTTAGTTTTAAATAGTTTACACTGGTTGTGGGTTTCCATGGTGCTAAAATCAATACCCATTTGCACTGTCCTTATTAGCAGTTTCCAGCCCCACAAGGCATTGGATGACTACAAGGATTGTAATTTTCACTCTTACTCTGTAATTAGGCTAAGAATTTACCTTTCAAATCACAACGCTGAAAAATTCCTGCTGACAGTAATACATCTGTCAATCTAAACAGTGTATCTTCTACTTAGACCCTTTCAGGAAGATCCACGAATCTGTAGGCAAGCTTATCTTATCAAAGTTCCTAAGATCTCAGAGGGGTATTAGTTCAATAAAGTGAGTTAGAAAAAGTACACTGCACACATGGTAATATAATAAGCATCAAACAAGAGTGTTTTGGGTGCGCTCTTCCAACCAAACCTTGTAAGACAGATATTTGTATTGGGGAAGGAGGGGAAAAAAACCAAAACAAAAACTTTGTGTGCACACAAACTTACATACACAAATATCCCTATATCCCATAAATAAGTCAAGGGTTATTCAAATCCTCAGATCTTTTCAGGCCAATGAAAGGCTAGTCAGAAATAAAACTAATTCCTACATCACTCACAATCTTAACATATTCCCTCCTGTTATTTTCCAACTTCAAAAAGTAAGGGTTTTACTAATACTTTTGCAGTGCTAGAGAGAGTAACAAAGACCCAGGCAAGTCCTATTTCTGCTGCTAATTTTTGTAAATTATCTAATTTGCACAGTAAATCTGTATCAGGTAAAAACTGCAAGTGCAAACTTGGAAAGACACAATTAAAAGAAAAGCAGCACTTCAAAATTAAAGTATCTCCTCTGCTTCAATCCACACACCAGTAATTCAATCAGTCCTGAACTGGCATATATGAAAAAAATTATATTACATTTCTGAAATGAAAATATATATATCTTGTATTCAAATTTAGGGAAAGTGTTCACTACACTGAAATATATATAATTTTTTCTGCCACACGAGATTATTTCTCTCCCATTCTAAGTAGTTGTTGACACGTTTACTTCCCAACAGCATGTTGTTTCTATTCTGAAGATTAGTTTCATCTACAACTTCTTTATAGTAGTTTAAGTGTTTTTTAGAAAATACGGTTCAGAGAATTTCTTCCATGTTAGCACAAAACCAAGAAAGATTATGAAGATGTTGAGAAAAGAAGAAAAGAAGAGAAGTTTAGAGGAAAGGAAACATTATTGTCCAGAACAGTCAGTATATGTGGTAACCATGTTTCCTCGTCTCTGAGTGACAGTCCTGCAGTGCTTGCTGGATCCATGAAACCTGGCATCAGTTCGCATCGCGTGTCTGTGTGCATTCTCAAAGTCACTGAATGAAAACATTTTTTCCATATTTTCAAACACATCATCAAACAGTCCACCTCCAAAAGAAAACTCTTGGAAAGAACGTCTTTGTCGATTATGAGCCTCCCGATGACTTCGGAATTGATTTTCAAAGTGCTTTTTTGACCGGGAGTTTTGACTAAATAGGTCAAAGTCTTTGAACAGATCGTCAAAGTTGAAATTAAATGACTGGTGGAATGGGCTTCCATTACTTCCTTGTCCTCCATGACGGCCAAACTGATCATATTCTCTTCGTTTATTCTCATCTGACAATGTTTCGTATGCTATTTATGTTTAAAAAAAAAAAAAAAAAAAGTTACAGCTCATTTCCATTTAAAAAAACAGAAAAAAAGAAAACAATACACAAAGAATAGCAGCTTTCTCTCCCACTCTTCCTTAACCAGACAAATTTCCAGCAAGACTTTCATTCAAGATTCAAGCCCAATCAAGCTCAACGTTTATTTACCTTTCTCCAAACTAAAATAAAATGCTTCAACATAGTTATTTACAATAATAAACACAGCTATATTATGAGGACAGATTACATGTAATAGAACACAGTTCAACTACCACTAAATATTAGTGTTTAGATCTGAAAGAAAATAACGATGAGAGGTGGTCATCAGAAAGCCTGAAGGAAGAAGGATGAGTTAGGATTTCTACCTAACCAGACAAAGGATCTGCTGCACTCCTGTAACAGGAACACAGGGCAATGTCTGCAAAGCTACTTGCCAGCCAGCCAGCAAGTTCTAGCTACACCAGTTACAACCAAGCAACAAGATAAACATCGAGCAGATAAAGGGAATGAAATTTCACTATGTGCCAATTCTCAATTTTTCGGAAGTTCAGCAATAAACCTAGATTTTGTGACTGGATATACCCAAAATGAAATTAGATTTCCCTCCAATCTTTGGTCTAGAACTACAGCTACTGGTGTTCCAAGGCAGAAACTCTGATAGATAATATACCCATTCTGATAACTAAGTATTTTAAAAACTCATTTTCATACCTGTTAAAGACTTGTAATTATTCTATATAATTCAACACTTAGAGTTCCTAATTCCTCCTGCAGTAGGTGCTAAGAATTGCAGTATCTAACAAGACTGTCCCTCCCTTTCATTATATTACTAACTACCTTTCCTTCAAAATAACTCTTCTGCAGACAAGAAGGTAAAAGCCAGAAATCCCATATTAGCTTAGCTAGGAGAACTACACAAATAGATGGATGTTACACCTGAGTCTACAGGGAATAGAAGCGGGTATACCTTATTTTTCAGCGAGTCTTTCTGGTTTTGATTATCCACTTGCACCATTTTATCACAAAATACTTATAAGTGATGTATTCATAGGATCACAGGATAGTTCAAGTTAGACATGACCTCAGTCTCTACTCTAATCTCCTGCTCAAGGTAGGGTCAGTTATGAGATCAGACTAGGTTGGTCAGAGCTTTACCCAGTCATTCTTGAAACATCTCCAAGGTTGGAGACTGCACAACCTCTCTAAGCAATCTGTTCTAACACTGGCCTGTAGAATAGAATCACAGAATTGTTAAGACTGGGAAAGATCTCTGAGACCATCAAATCCAGCCATTATCCTCAAGGTGAAAAAGTTTTTCCTTACAACCACCCTGAACCTCTTGCACCTGTTGTCTGTTGTATTCCCATCATGAACCACTGAAGCACCCTGCTGCGTGCTTTTTTATAATCTCCCCATAGTTACTGCAAGGTTCCTGTTATGCCCTCCTGATACCCTGGTAGTAATCCTGAGCTGGATCTTATGAAACAGATCAAAAGGTAACAATTAACCTCCTAGGGCTAAAGTTGTCCTACCACCCAGTATTTTTTGTGAGAACAGGAATATGCCAAAAGCCTAATAAGCAGAAATGCAACTGTGTAAAAGGCCTTCCTATGTGCAAGAACACAGAAACAAGCCAGATTTTGATGCTGGACATTTGACAGCACATAAGTAGAATTAAGAAAAAAAAACACCTTTATACCTCTTATTGAGTAAAAACAGAATGCACTTAGGTCATAGATAAAAGACATGTATCAAATTATTAAGACAAAAGTTAGTGTATATTACCTTCCGCAATTTCTCTAAATTTTGCTTCTGCACCAGGACTCTTATTTTTGTCTGGGTGGTATTTCATAGCCAGCTTGTGAAATGCCTTCTTAATCTGGCGGTCAGACGCATTTTTTGGAACTCCTAAGATATCATAATAGCTCTCTGTAGCCAGTATTAATTCAGTTATCATTAAAATGCAGAGAGCAAATGTGAAGACAGATTGTGTAGTGGCCATTTCTCCAGTTCCTAAAAAGAAAAGGAAATATACTTGAAGAACAAGTTATTTTACATTCCACGACAACTTAGTTACAACTGTAAGCTGGCAGAGGAAGACCAGTATGTTTCAGGAGCCAACGACAGACTTGTAAGCGCACTGTTTTTCACGCGTCAAACTCCATTACGCTATTTTCATATTCACAGAATATGTAAGTGAAAATACTGCAGATTCACTTTTCACATGCGTAACAACCACTTTGGTGTTCATCTTTGTTTTACACTTAACTGATCATTGTCATACAAAGCTGTGAAAGTAAATACACAGCATATTTCATTGCATCAAACATTTCATGGTGCCATAGCTGAACTAGCTTCACATTAATCCTTGAGTTCTAGGACCATAAACACAGCAACTCTAAATTAAGCACAGGCTGCAAAAACTGACTCTCTACTGGAAGACCAGTTCACTGATTAGCTGGTGCAACAACAGGAGCCTGAAAACACAACTGGCCTAGAGATGACTGTGAGGCGCAGGAAGACAAGACTATCAGACACTCGTGCTCAGCTTCAGCTCATTTAACCAACCTAAGGTGAACATGATAAAGAGTAAATCATTCATTTCCAGAGTTCAGACAAGTAAAGCACATTTTCCTTTATTTAACAATGGGCTGGCTTAGCTCATCTGCATATCAGATTGCATTATAAAGAAAAACACCTACCATTTCTTTGATATCAAATAATTCATCTAATAAATACCACTGCATAGAAAGGTTTACATATGAAACCCTCAGTGTCAGAACTAAAGGCAAAAGAAAAGTATTTTATAAAAGACAAGCAGCTTCAACAATAATTAAAAGCTTTAACTTTTTTTCAACAATGCATCTGTCAAAAAGACATATTTTGAAACAACTATGTGAGAACTTAGGGAAAAACTGTGGCATATATAAATGATTTAAAAAAACAGTTCCACATAGCCACATGATGTCTCATGATTTGCATGAAGGACGGGGTGAGCTGTTCCTACTAGAAGGTGAGAGCAGATAATATGCCTGTGCATATCATATTTAAAACACACACTGCAGAAAGGCAAATGTTACAGGACAGAATGCTGGCTGACACCTGACCAGAAGGATGTACAACAAGGCCCTGAACACTCCAGACATAACATGTCCCCCCCCACCAGATTACACTGATTTGAATGTAACATAAGAACAACTCAGAGATAACTGGTGTTACTTTCCTGAAAGTTGAATAAATAAATTTACAGTCTGAGCACCATTAAAGTTAAAATACTTCTACTAGCCAGCATGGGACCCAATATTTGTCAGGCAGAATGCAAAACCTTTGAATATCTGATACATAAGAAAATTAAGCATTTACCTGAAAATCAATATCCTCTAAACAAAATAAAAATGCAAGAACCAAAAATGGAAAAAAGAATACAGTTTCTAATAGGTAAATGAATGCTGTGAACCAAGAGCAAAAGACTTGCGAGATTAATCTACCCATGCCCTCTTAAGCATTTATTTGGCCAGCAGCCTGCATGATATCAAGTGTTAAGGGGCAGCAGTTGAAACAAATTGTATTTTGATCAGCGCACTTAGATACCAAATGCACAGTTCTTTCCAGTATTCTTCATGCACGATATCAGACATATTTTTAGTACAAGATTTTCTCACATATCCTCTCTCACCACTTCACTAACCTGAAATTTTACAACTTGGGCACTAAGAACTACACACATCCTAACTATTTTTACAATCCTTTTCAAAATAAAGTCTCTTTTAAATACTTATTTTACTTGTGTCTCTTCACCCTCGGTTTCTCAATCAAAAAGGGACAGGTAAACTGCACTTTCCAGGCTTTGCACTGTAGCAGCTACTTAAACCACATTCCAGAATTCTTCCAATAATTTTGAAGAGCTACACTTTATTTAGGTACATCTGTCAATAATGTTAGAGACCTTATGCCACATAATAACGATTTAACTCTGTTAGGTGAGCAGTTACAGATCTCAACTACTATTCACCTTCGGACAAAAAGTGCACTGTCTGATGTTTATCCCAAGTACTGCAGAGGTGATAACAATCAATTCTTCAACAGTTTATGAACATTTATCAATAGCTGCTCAATGAAGGGATGTTTGAGGATGATGTACCTAGAATAAAATCTGTCACATACAGAAAATAAGAAGCTACTTCACCTTGTACTATAAATACCCTAATTCCATCCTTCTTTGAAAGTAATTAACCAAAATCTTGGATAAATGCTTATATTCAAAGTCTCACATACTCAGAGAACCCACGGTATCACTACTGTTCTGCTACTGCTCTGATTACAGAACTGCTATACACTAACCTGTGGAATGTTCACGTCCTATAATTATTTCTGCAAACAATTTACTAATAGTAATAAAGTTACCAAAGTCTTCCCTTGCTTCTCTTATCACGACTAATCCGATGAACAAGCAAGTCTCCCAGTCCTCAAGAAGCTAACAGGCAAGTCTGTCAAACGGAGGGACTTGTACTTGTCTTGGCCTCTCCTACACTGACTCGAAAGCAAATACAGGAGAAGGTTCCTGAATCTTGCCCTGGAGCACATGGAAACGAAGGAGTCATCCTGGCATCGCCCTGCCTATCCAGACCCCTGAAGACCTGCCTGGAGCCGGACTGCACCATAGGGCGGGGCCAGGCCAGAGCTGGGCAACCGCGAACAGCCACACTGACCGACGCCGTCCCACCTCAAGAACGGCTAGGCTCGGAAACACCACCGCAGCCTGGCCCAGAGACGCCCAAATTCCAAATAAATTCCCCGGACCGAGCCCCAGTGCCCCCCGCCCCACCCTCCACCCCCAGTTTCCCACGCTGCCCCCAAGCTTCCAAGCGCCCCCACGACCTCCCCCACCCCTCCGCGTTCAGCTTCGCTTCACCCACTTCAGCAACCCTCCACTTCCCCCGAACCCTCACCCAGCGGCCGCGGTCCTTCTCCGCCGTCCCCACCTCAGCGCCAGCCCCGCCGCCCCTCAGCGCCGCCGCCGCCGCCACCCGCCCGCGCCCGGCGCTCGCGCAGTCCGGCCCCCCGCGCTTCCTACACGAAGCGCTGCGCCATTGGCCGCCCGGGCCCACGTGATGCGGTGCACGCGGGAGGTCGCACCCGCGGCGCCGCCGCCCCCCGCCGCTGGGGGCGCTGTGAGGGGGGGGGGGGGTGGGTGCCGCCCCCGCCCGGCCCCGCCTGGCCGTGTCCGTGCGGCCCTGGGTGGCCGCCATGCCGCGGTACTGCGCCGCTACCCACTGCAAGAACCGCGGTGGCCAGAGCGCCAGGGACCAGCGCAAGCTCAGCTTCTACCCGTGAGTGACCGCGGAGCGGGGCAGGTCTGGGTGAGCGCCGGCCGTGGGGATGGTAGTGAGCCCCACCGCCGAAGTAAATGGCCGAAAGACTTAACGCCACGGGTCGGCCACGCTGGTGGTCGCCTTGGAACCCCGCCTGGTCCTGGGAGGCTTGAGGGAAATAACTCTGACCCCCCTGGGGGAAGGGAAGGCGTAGGGAATAAAGAGTGGACAGCTGGGACGTAATCACACACACCGTCCCTCGCACAAGACGGACGGAACTTGGGGGAGGGGGCGATGTTACGGCAGCGTTCTAGGACTTTGGAATAGGTGCCGAGGGTCTGTGGAGTGAAGAGTAAGGAAATTCGACTAAAAAAACAAAATTTGCACTTCTGACTCTGTTTTGCTGCTGCCTTTATGGAAGGGACGTTCTAGCAGGGCAGGCAGTAGTGGAGCCTTTGGCTTAATGGTGAAGTGTCTTGTGTATGACATCTTACATGCCAGGCGAAGGGCCTGGAAGAGTACGAAAGTAAACATATATTGATTCCTTAAAATTAAACTTTCCCACTAGAATTATTACCTTTCCTGCACTGTGAACAGAGATATTGCTGGTTGGTTGGAGTTAGCTGGAGTTAGCTGGAACCTAGCTAGCTTGGTTGCCAAAACAGAGTTTATGGTGGCTGCTCTGTCCTGTCCAGACACTGCGTGGATCAGTCGCCATCCCAGGCCTGCAGTAACCTCTGGACTGTTGTGGTTACATGGCTGTCCCTTCCCAGGATGCTGAATTATAAACAGTATTTCACAATCCTGAGGGAAGCACGGTGCAGGTAACTAAATATTAACGTATGTGTGTAGAATAATAGTATGGAACCGTTTGTTAACAGAAGCAATTTAAGAAGAATTTGAAAAATAGATTTCACAATTAGCCTCAAAATCTGTTTTGGTAAAATTTATACCTCAAACTAAGTTTTCTTTCTGAGTAGCCATAGTTATTCCAAGATCAGGAAGGCTGTGTAGGAAGACCCGCAGGAAGACTGCTTTGAAAGAAATTTTATTTTAGATTGAAGGAAAGCTTATTTCCCTGCCCCATTTCTAATATGGAATGTATCATAAAACAATCAGGAAAATAATTTCTTTTCCCTTATGCTTTAGAGAGCGTGATTGCCACAGAGATAATCAAAACAAGTTTGGGCACTGAGACATGTTTGTATTCAAATATATGGCATCAGTATGGAGATGATTGCCAAAACATAGCTGTTTTATCTAGCCTTTGAGTTGTGCTGCATTCTGAGTATCATGCTCCTATAGAAGGGGTGCTGAGATTTGATTTATAGATTTCTTTTGCCCTATATTAGCGACTACTACTGACATGAATTGCAAGTTTTATTCCCTTGCCTCTTACCACCACCGAAGAAGTCCTCTGCTGCTCTGTGATTGGGGTCTGAGCCCCTTCCAAACCTTTTGTCACCTAATCTCAACTGGCATAAGTGCCCTTCTTTATTTCTTCACTTCTAGGACTTGTGTAGTGATAGCAGCTGCTAAATAAATTCTGTCCACTTCCTCTTTCCATTTCCCCTTTTTTTGTGACTTGTTTGCACCAGAGAACAGATTCTGTTGATGAGTAAGGGAGTGTTGAAACATGAGCAAGTTTTAGCAAAGTTGCCCTTAAGCTAAAATAATAACTTTCACTATCAGACCCTTCTCTGTTTCTTGCTACAGATTATTTTGTTTTCCATCTGAAACTGGCTGAATCCAGGTAGAGCAATGGGTCCTGTGTTGTGAGGGTAACTGCAGTGAGAGCAAGTGTTCTCAAGGCCTTGGAGAGGGTGTGATTGGTGAGATGATCTTCAATGAAAGGAAGCCATCATCTTCCTGAGAGACTTTTTTGGACCTCTTTAGTCACACCCCGGCTAAGCTGTGTTACTCGAGGAGCATGCTCTGTCATACATGCAATGCTGCCATTGGGTGTACATGATCTAAGCAGACAGGATTTGAAAAGCCTCAACCTCTAACTTGTCCTTCAAAGGTTATTGTGTTCTTACCAGCATTATTCCTTGCATCCTGCAGATATTCAGAGCTGGATGCTGCAAAAGTTTGCTCTGTTTCCTTGGTAATTTGAAGACTTATATGGCAACAAATTCAAAAGATTGGGGAAGGGGTAAAGACATCCATCTTTATGCTGTAAATTTCAGCCATCTTGCTCTCAAAATCACCTGAGTTTGCAGTTTTGGAACACAGGGCCTGTGTAAGAGTCATTGCTATGTGTGTCTTTTAGAGGAAACCTGCAGCTTCAGGGATTTGGGGGTGGGATCACAAAAACAGATTTTCTTTTTGTAATTATTACTGTTCATGATTCTCAGGAATATTGTTTTCTGAACAGTAGTCACTTAACAATGCTCAGAATTCAACTTATGGTTTATGTATCGTATGTGGTTATATGCTAGAGTTAAAATAAAATTGATGTGCTCCAGAGAAATATAGAAGCGCATTTCAAATACCCTGATACCTGTCTGAGACGAGGTGAGAGACAAGAGTGGTCTGAATGTTCATATTCCTGTTACCATCACTGCTTGACTGTGCTTGCATCATAATAAGCCTTTAATTTCCCTTTAATTTGTGTATTCCGATTCATTAAGTAAATTAGAGATCTTCACACACTTTCCCTTTAATTTATTTCTCTTTCCGATGTAATTTGTCTGACCATTTGAATGTATTTTCAAAATCAGGTTTTTATTCTATGAAAGTGTATACTCATCATTTTCAGGTAGGTTAAATGATTGAAAAGTTCATTTGAAATTATAAAACATGATGTGGGCTCCTAAAGCTGCGAAAAAGCTTAATTGCTGAAACACAAGATACAGAAATGCTTTGCATCTGCGTGCGTTTACTTTTTGAACAAAATTTAAATCCTGTATTGGAAATATTCACATTGCCAAATCATCTGATAATCCAAAGAGGGGCATTTATTAGGAGGTACTCTATAACAGAAAATACTAGTTGTGTCTAGGAAGACAAATAAGCCCTAGAAATACTATTAATGGAATGAGGGCCAGTCTTAACTTTCTTTAAATTATGCATCAGTATTTCATCTCCCTTCAGCAGAACTGCTTTCTGAGCAAGTGTTGTAGGATCAAACCTTTCAAAACATCTTGGCCATGCATTCTGAAACCCTTGGCTAGCAGCAATCAGAAATTCTGCTTCTGAACTCCAGAGTAAATACCCAACTAGAAATAATTTGGATAATGATTGGATTGACATGTACATGACATCCAGATTAGAATTTAATATTTAAAATTTTGGAAAAAGGATTATTTTAATCTTTTTCTAAGGGAAGGATACCTTGTAAGTAACAATGAGATATTCTTATTTAAAACAAAGACAACAATAACATGGGGTTTTGTATATGTTCTTGTTTGTCTTTTCAACTTTAAAAAGATTTCCACTTCATGATAAAGAGAGACTTGAGAAATGGTTGCGGAATATGAAGCGAGATTCATGGACTCCAAGTAAGCACCAGCTCCTCTGCAGTGATCATTTCACTCCTGATTCCCTGGATGTGCGATGGGGGATACGGTACTTGAAACATACTGCTGTGCCAACTATTTTCTCTTCCCCAGATGGTGAGGTAATCTATTTCTATCATTTTTTGTTTTGTAGTACAAAGCTTACCAACTACTGATGTAATACAGATCTTCTAATTATCTGTAATATAATCATAGTTTTATTTAAAAAATAGAATTCCTGTCCATCAAAACAGGTATGTGGTTCCATAATGTAAAGGAAGAAGAACTTCCCATACTTTGAGAGGCGGTTCAGTATCTTTTTTTAATTGGAAATTACAGAAGCATTTACTATAGAAAATTTTAAATTTCTTATGAGAATCTTATGATTCTAAGTTTTTTTTCCTATGCAATTACTCTTAATATTCTTTTACAGTCTTTTATTTACGGAAATACAGGCTTTGGAATATATTAGTTTCAAACTGTCGCTAACCTTTAACCTAAGACTCAGGACTGTAGGCTGCCAAAGATACCCTACAAAGACTAGTCCATCCTGTTTTTCACAGGCTTACACTGTTGGTTACATAAAAATACTGTCCTACACAGGCACCTAGTCTTGATCAAACATATGCGAGTTCTCTTCTAGCATGTAATTATCTTCCACTGGATCATCATGTGGGAGGTGGGAGGAATGGAAGGACTGGATTTAAAGCTAAATTGGTGAAACTGAAATATGTGGCTAATTAATTTTACAAAACAATTCATTTTTAGTCATGAAGTACTCTGTCTTCTGGGACAGCTGCAGTTGTTGTCTAACCTCTTTTGACTCTGTGGAGTGAAAAGTAATCTTGATAAATCTCTCAAATACAAAAATAGAAAATCTTGCAAGTTGTGGCAGTAGTAATTTAGCAAGAAACATCTTTCCTTTAAGCCGCCCTGCCCTGGTTCAATATATCCCTCACATTCTTGTGGTGCTATTGTAACAGACAGGTGTAGCTTTGGAACTGGACTTTGCTGCCCCATGCTTCTGTGCTGTTACAGATAAGCTGGGTGTTTTGATCCCAAAGAAAAGTTGTTGTTTATCCGCCTCCTCATTCTCTCTTGATTTTCATGTGACCATACACCAGTCATAGTACACGTACAAAGGTGGACAGTAGAGTTACAAAGGTAACAAACTTCTTATGCATTTGTGTTGCCAAGAACATACCAATAGCTTCTCTAAATTCTTTTGGCATCAGCAACGTATATCTGAAAAATCCCAGATAGATTTATCCAGTTTGGAAAAGTAATATTCTATGCTTATTTTTAATACATCCATCATTTTCCTGCTATCAAAAGAAAAGAGGTGCCAGTGCTTTGTATCTGTGATACTGTGAACTTGTTTTCCTGGGGTCTCACTTCTCTCTCTGGCATTACTTTCTTCTCACTGCACTTTTCTAAACATCAAGTCATATGCTTTCAATGACCACCTCCGCAGATCAACAGTATCTTTTGACTTGACCTCTGGTTCTCTTACTTTTCCCAAACCTTAACTTTCTACATAGACTGAGTATTCAGAAATATATGGGAAAGAGTTCTTATTTTGGGGAAGAATTTCTGGTTAGTGTGTTCCTGACTTAATGTAGAGGAACAAGAAGCTGAGGCCCCAAACTGCCTTTGGGAACTGAGAGCAAAGAATTGTAGTATTTGCATATTGCTCACCACCACCTTGCCGTATATATTACTGAGGAAGTGAAAGATGTCTTCCCAGAAATGCTTAATGATTCTTCATATAACATTTCATTCTGTTTCTTCTTCTAAATAAAGAATGTTTGTGGCTCAAGAGTAGTGATAGTTGCCAGCGTTTCAATATCAGTAACCATTCTACATTAGCTTGCAAGGGTTTTTATTTGAATATTCACCTGAGTGTGAGGGCAGGAACTGATAGACAAGGAGGCTTTTCAGTGGAAGTATGAGTCTTCCTTTAAGCAACTATCCTGAGACTTGTTTTGGTGCATTTCCTTGAACTGTTCTGTTAGGAGAGGATTTAGAGAACATTTGCCTAATGTATTTTGTAAGAGATTTATCTGGTTAAAATACATAGTCTGAGAAAGTCTTTCTCAGCTGCTGATAGAACAAAGAAAGGGATATGCTTCATTTTCACAAAATCCCTAAGACTGACATGATGTTAAGTATTGTCTTTGAAAAAGTAAAGGTAACCAAATGAATGCTACTTCTATATAAATTTTTCTGCCCTTTGAAGTTTCATATAAAACTGTATTGCAAAGTTCAATGTACTTAGGATACTTCGGACTACATACATACTTTTAGGAACATGCACTTTGAAATTATCTTTTTCATTGTAATACATTTTTTCAGCCTGGACTCTTTTTTGCTTTTTCTTTCTTTTCCCCCCTTTGCTGTCTTTTTGTTGATTTGGTGAGGTGGGGGTTTTTTTTGATGGATGGTTGATTTGGTTGGGCTGGGTTTTTTGCCTGGCCTATATTTAATTATCAAAGTTAAAATTGAATATTTTTCCGTTTCTTTGTTCTGTGTGGTTTTTTGTTTTGTCTTTTAGTTCCCAGGCTAAACATGTACGCAGTTTTACATGAGATAAAATTCTTCAGATTGGTCTTTTCATAATCAGATCTACTAGAAAAAAAAAATAAGACACCCATTATTTTTGTAGTTTTTGTTTCACTGACCAACATATCTAAAAGCTCATTTGTGTATTGATCTTAAATGTAATCATGTGGTGGTGTAGTTTATGTGAAGGAAGGGAAAAGAAAGTGGTTATAAAAGGATAAGCTTCAAATTGTCTCTCTTTCAGTATCAACTTCTGTTTAAAGTCCTGTTAACATTTTTCTGCTAAGATTTCTATCTCTCAAAAAAAAAAGCTTCTCCATTTTTATAAATTGTGAAGTTTTGTTGTGAGAATTGAATTGCTGGTTTACAATAATCTTTAATGCAAGAACCTTGTACTGTGTACATTTAATCGACATATATTTAACACAGTGTTTCAGGTGGTAATAGAAGATGCTGGCTAGTCTTTGTGTAACCACTTCTCTTCAAGTGCATTTAAAATTACTGTATCTTTTGTAAAACAGTCCAAATTCCATAGAGTTTGAAAAAAACCCACAGTAAAACAAATAAGAAACCCCAAACCACAATAAGACAAAAAAAAAAAAAAAAGCCCTAAAAAACCAAACATTATTATTGTCTTTAGAGCTTTAAAATAGTATTTTAATATTTAGGACCTGAAGCAAAGTTGTGGAAGATGCTTACATGAATTCTTGGGCTTCTGATGTAATTTTTAAACAGTGCTCATCTAAGTTAGTCCTTATGCAGTACCATACTATGAAATGAGATTTGCCTAATTTTTTTATGCTCAGTGATTTTCTTGTTACAAGGTGGTGATTTTCTTTTTTTACTTTTTATTTCTCCTCTAGGAAAAAGATTCTTCTCAGAACAGTCCACAACAGAAAGAAGACCAGGAAGGAACGAATGTAGTGTCAGAGAAAGCATCTGTACCACTTGAACCTTGTACACCAAAGAAAAATCCTGTAATTGCGCAAAATGTAGAGGAAAAAGCAGAAGTAGTTTGCTCAACTGCATTGAGTAAACCTTTGCAAATTCAAAACCTGCAACTTCAAAATGAAAGCAGCTTTCAGGCAGACAGTGTCATTCTTGAGAGTTCATCTAAGCAGTATGTACATCAGCCTAATCCTGTTTTAATGGCAGCAGCAGTCCAGAGCATGGAAGCTCCCAGTGTTCATACTTCTGTAGAGGATCCAGGAAGTTGTACAGCTACAGTCCTGCAATTTACAGACCCTGAGTACTTGAATTCATCTCTGAACAGTGCTTTAGGGTCGGTTACTGACTATGCAGTTGAAAATTCTGTCCCTCACATGGTCTGTTCTGGTGAAGTGCAGACAAGTGAAGATGCAGTTTTACTGAGTACAGTCACACAAACTATTGAACAGTTCAGTGGAAGTGAAGAGTCTGTCATTGCTATTATTATGCCAGCTGAGAGTCCAGAAGAGCCTGAAAGAGTAAATAGTTCTTTCCTGCCTCTTGAGGAAGAGTTTCTTGACAGAGAGGAGACAGAAGTGATTGAATATGGTGGAAATGAAATATTGCAGACTGAGCATTCATACTGCAGACAAGACATAGACAGAGATCACCTTTGGCAAAAAATTTCAAAACTTCACTCTAAGGTAACTTTACTTGAAATGCAGGAGGTAAAAACTTTGGGGAGACTCAGGTCCTTGGAAGCCCTTATTGGACAATTGAAGCAAGAAAACCTGCTTTCTGAAGAGAAGCTGAAGATGGTAGAAAACCACTTTACAACACTTGAAGTGACTATGATACAGTAAAGGCTTTCAATTGATGGTTCTAAAATATCTTGTTAGCCTCTTTGGCTGTACTTTTGGACAAATTAACTTTTTTCCAGTCATGGTGTTTTAAACATCTAATGCTAATTGTGTGAATAGCAAATATTCTTTAAAATGTTACATCAGCCAAAGCTAAGTGGTAGAATGTTGTCTATAAAACGTGACTTGCAAGTAAGATTAAAAAAAAACTAAATCGGGAGAAGTTCGTTTAAATGTATGAATCAAGTTAGTAAAAGATAAGTTAACCCTTTCTTAGCTGCAGGCTTCTCTGAAACATGAAACACCTGCATTTGGGGCAGCAGTAGAATGTAGAATAAGCGTATAAGATGAACAATTTTATATATATATATATATATATATGCATTGTCCAGTGAGATAACCACTGCTCTTTAGTTTTCTGTTCATCTAACATTTGTTCTGATGGTTTTTTGTATGCTTTGATCTTGTTAAAATTGTTTCTACATAAAAAGTGCTTTCTTTCATTTGTTTCTAGAAACAAAAACTCTCTTAAGAATATTGCTCCAGTGGACAGGCTCATCTCTTTTTTTTTTTAAATGATTCAGCTCAAGTGGAAAGCGATCTTAAACACAGATGTTTTTGCTCGTTAGTTAAAAGGGAAAGCTCTAACTAATTAGTGAGTGCTGTCTGCATTGATCCTCACAGCCTATAGCTCGGTAACGCTTATACTCTTAATAATACACTGAAGAAAATAATGTTCTGCAGAACAGATTGCTAGTGAAAACAGGAGAACGTGGCGGAATTTTACTATGCAAGAAATAGAATTACAAAACTAGAAAATTACTCCCCTTTACTGCTTTTATTAACTGTTTCTAGCGCATGGGTTATCAGTACAGCAGACACATATTGTAGTTCATTTTGAGGGAAATTAATTTGCTGAATACTTTCTCTTATTCTGTCAGTGTGCCACCCTTTGGATCTGGTTTGTTGTACACTCTAGTACAGTGAAAAAGTCTTAGATCATCTGGTCCCTGACTGGACATCATAGGTGTGCTAGGTGATCCTTGTTACACCCCTTCCAGCTGAACTATTCTAGTACACTATATTCTACAGCAATTAGATTACTTGAGGATGTGTGTTTCTTTATTTAAAAGTGTGTCATCCTCACTGCCACAAGTTCAGTCTAGGACCAGAGCAAATGGGTTCCTTTGCAATGTTATTCATATTCTCTTTTACACTCTTTCTAAACTGTTCTGGTAATCTTTTCATAAGGAATTGAGAATCAATTAACACTAGTTACAAAGCTGGCCTCCAGCTAGATAACTAAAGTTACAAACAAATTTCAGAAAATTTTTGAGACTTGGTATGTCTTGAAGTGCAGAAGTTGGGCTGCTAAAGCACTGAGCTGTAGGAAGTTGGTCTGCGTTAATAGCCACTGGATTAGGCTTGCTTTGTCCTTCAACTCATTAACTTCTTTCAGACTTTCAGCACAGGCTCTACTTGGTAAAATTGGTAAAGGACATAAAGGTGACTTATAATATGATGAGTTATTTACCAGGTCTTTGTGACCCACTCATTTTGCTCTCCCTGGAATAAGAGAACATTCCTGTTCTGCCTTGTGTGCTGTGAAATCACCAGGGGTGTCCTGTATCCTGTAGAAATATTGCTGCCATATCTGATCCAGCCTTGTGAACAGGTGGTCTCTCTGAACTGCAAATTTTGTAATGTTTTACCAAGTAAGAGATCTTTCAAAGTGATTTACAAAATGCTAGATGAAATTGCTAAATGATTTGGCAATTTTAGGAATTTCATTAATGTACTACAAGTCCTCTGCTAATGCTGTATATTTTAAGACTGACAACCATTTAAAAAGTCCACTGTAGGCCTTGAATGGCAGTGACGGCTCAGCATGGCAAAAGAGTTGCAACTCTATAAGTTGTTGTCTCAGCAAAGCTCTGTTCCCCAAAAAAATATGGAGGGTTTAACATGGGATTTGCATTGCTTATATATTTTTGCTTTTACTAAGAGCTTACGGTATTAAAATTGAGAATATTGTTTGTGGCATAGAGTTCTTTAAATGTGGGGGAAAGAACACAAATGTTCAATTTTCCTTTCTTTTACGGAGTTTCTTGGGACTTACATGGGTTGACTTTGGTTGGATGCCAGGTGCCCACCAAGCTGCTTTATCACTCACTCCCCTTCCCAGCTGGACAGGGGAGAGAAAATAAAATGGAAAGCAACTCTCAGGTTGAGATAAGGCAGTTTACTAAAGCAAAAGTGAAAGTTTGCACGCACACAAGCAAAGAGAAGGAAAAAGAAGGGTTAATTCTCTACTTCACATTGGCAATGACATTCAGCCACTTCCCAGGAAGCAGCGCTTCAGCACACATAGCAGTTGCACCCAAAGGCAAGTATTGTAAATAACCTGTTCCCCCCCCTTCCTCTTCCTTCCCTTAGCTTTTGTATCTGAGCTGACCCCCTATGGTATGGAATATCCCTTTGGCACACGTGGGTCAGCTGTCCTGGCTGCTTCCCCTCCCGGGATCTTGCCCACCCACAGCCAGGAAGATGGAGAGACAGTGCTGATGCTGTGCTGCTCAGCTGCAGCCACAACGCTGGTGTGTTATCAGCACCTTTCCAGCTACCAGTGCACAGCACAGCTCTGTGAGCGCTGCTGCAGGGCAATGAACTCCATCCCAGTCCTAGGTTATAGCAGAAAGACTCAGCAACTCTACAAGCCTCTCACTAAGTCTACAAATTTCCTTCCAGAGTGCGTTTTGGACTAATAGGCCCAGGGTGGATGTATTTATTTAAAAATACTTATCATTGTATTATAAATGGCTGTTGCTGCTGGCAGGACGAGATGTCTGGGTCCTTTGCTTCAATTATACATTAACCCTGAATTACGCGGGCTAATTATTACAAGGGAGGAGAAATAGCTTGTTGAGGATCAACAAACCCCTCTGAATTAGATGCTACATGTGCATTGCATTTTCAGTGTTTCCTGATCATAAACTGCAGCCCTACACACGGTTTTATTTCACTAAACTTTGTGGCACTTGTATGGGTACTTGTGCTATACATTACTCCTTAAGATCCAGTGGAAACTGCTTCTGTACAGTTGCAGCCCTGCATCCAAGTAGTGCACTGGATCATCGTCACTCCTGTAATGTATCACTTACCTTGATCCGAGTCAAATGTTCACATTTATCTTTTCAATAACTTTTCATTTGCATCAATTTTTTAAAAAATCTTTTGACTTTCCATTTCCACTGATGTAACTAATTACTTCAACAGTAGATATTTAATATATGTCGTCTGTTTTCTTAAGTCACCTCTTGAACTGTTCAGCTCTATTTCTTTTCCACTGTCCACTGGCTACAAAAGGAATTTGGCATTTGCTTTCTCTTGGGTCTTTATTTAAATTCCACCAGTTTTATTAAACTTACCTACAAGCAGTGGAGTTCCATCTGGAATAAACTGGTGCCTATTTCCTGTGATTTTCTGTCCTCTGAATTTATCTCTCATTCTGTGAAATTTATCTTTCATTCTGAATGCAGGAACAGCTGCAGGGGATTTTTTTATTCCTCTCAGGCTAACAAGTATCCAGGATTTCTCTTCTGTGCTTTCTTGCATCAGTGGTGCAAATATTGACTCCACTCTTGCATGCATCACAAGCATTCATTAGAAGTCTGTCTAGATCTCTCATTCAATGCCTTTGGTATTTTTTCTGTCTTTTTACCACTGTGAAGTTGTAATTATTCCACTTACACCACTTGCCACTTAAACTCTCTCTGCCTGCCTATGGGAAATGGTGAAGGAATTCAATTTTTTGCTTTGCTCGTGTGTATAGCTTTTGCTTTCCCTGTTAAATTGTCTTTATGCCAACCCACAAATTCCCTCACTTCTACTCTTCTGATTCTCTCTCCCCATCCCACCAGGAAGAGCATGCAAGTGGCAGCATGGGGCTTATTTATTTTCTGACTGAGGTTTAACCGTGACACACACTTTGTTCCTGACTGCCTTATGCATGACTCGATGCCTCCTTTCCCTGGATAATGCCACTGAACTGAAGGTTAATGTCCTACCTGCAAATCCATGTCCTGCACTTCAGCCTGTATCCTGTGCTGCCTCAGCAAAGCACTAGGACAGCCTAGCCCAGCCTTTCCCAGTTGCAGGGAGATGGTCTAACACCCAGGGCCCCATCACACACCCAGGGCCCCCGTCACACACCCAGGGACTCCATCACACACCCAGGGACTCCATCACACACCCAGGGACCCCATCACATATACCAGGGACCCCATCACACACCCAGGGACCCTGTCACACATCCAGGGACCTCGTCACATCACCAGGCCAGGGCTCATGCTGTCAGGGTTTTCTGCACTCCGTGGACTCCTACAGCCATAATTAGTTAATTATGTAAATGATAGTGGTAGAGACTGCTTGGCAGAATGTGTTATTTCTAAACCCACTGAAAAAGTGCTGAAATTCCTTTGCTCTTAGACTTTTTAAAGTCTTTAAGACTTTAAAGTCTTGCTAATAATGACAGTAGGGCAATGAGACCCTGAGCCTTCTTTTGTGAGAGATTGCAGCTGCACAGTTAATAGGCACCACAAAAGACCTCCAGTAGGCACCACCTCCTTTCTGGGCAACCCAGGGGACTCTGTGGACAGCAGAATGAATTTTTTAACCACCCAGGCAGAACTAGACAAATTCCACATCCACACTTGAGGAAAGGCATAAGACATAGGTGAATGACTTGGTTCCTTTCCATAAATTCCACAAGCAGGAAGCCTCTTGCTGTGATGTAAGGCTGGAGGGGAAACAGCACCTGCACACTGGGGCCTTGTGAGATGCTCAGGGGATAGGGAGGAAGGAGTGGGCTTTGGCATTGGCACTGGCAGAAATGCTCTGCTGTGGGGCATCTCTGCACTGCCAATGCAGCACCAGTTGCAGGTGCTGTCCCTCGTTGAGTTCCCAATACCAGGCACAGCTCAAAGCTGCAGAGAAAACTGAGTAATGCACTGGAAGGCATGAATTACCAGCAGCAAGGCAAGAGGAAGGAGAAAGAAAGGGAAAAGGGCAAATTATATGCTCATTAATTACTTTAAAATGTGCTTAGATTTGGACAAACATATATTATTCTTTTTTCATTTATGAGACAATTTTCTGACTTACTAGCATGAGCGAGTTTAAATTTCTGCAACCTCAAGTGGATCTCTGTAAATGCTTTAGAATTTTATTCCCACTTAAAAAAATATCACTGCTCTATTTTCTCCTTTACTGGAACCAGTGTAATAGCTTTCTAATCTACCAGACCATTTACTGCTGCCAAGATGTGAGTTTCAGCCAAAATATTTTACACAAAGAAACCAGTAAGAGTAAAGCATCTAAACAGACGTTTTCCAGTAAACCTATCCCTTCTCATTGTTAAATACTATGGGGTACATTGCAAAAAGTCTGTCACTGTTTAAATACCTGCCTTTCCTGTAAAGGACACCTAGATTCACATTTCTGAGAGCACAAAAGCAATTTAGAAGCCTTTTCGTAGCCATTCAAAAAGGTTAAACTGTAGAGATGCTTATGGAATAGATGTACATGTCTCTATAAAAACAGTACATATTGCAGCTAACTAAAGCAGCAGTGCCCTGTAAACAGCAGGTGGTGCTACTGGATCACTCTGTGGAAGTCAAACTAAAGACGTACATTTTATTTTTACTCTGTTGTTGATTAAACATATGCAAACAGATTAACTATGCTGGGTTTGGGGTTTTTTTTCCTTATTTCAGATGTATATTTAAATTTCAAATGTATCTTTAATACAGAGGGGTAGTATATGAACAAAACAGTGTGACTAATTCTCTTCAGTCTTGCAGAAATAAAGCTTCAGATGAGATGAAACTCATTTATATTCTGAACATAAAACATTAAATTCGAGAGCCTTCTTCTCAAATGAATGGCAAAAAGAAATGTATTCATTTCCTTACGTGGAGCATGATTGCATTCCTCATTTGTTGAAGTGGGTCAGTGATTACTGTTCGAATCCCAAAAACAGTTTTGCATTGCTTATTTGCATATTAATCATGATAATAGTGTGAGTGTTTAATCACACCCTTCATCAGGGGTGTTTGGTTTGCTGCTCAAGTACTGCAGCCATGCTTTTGGGACTCGGGAGATATGTGCGCAACAGCTCGTGTGGCATAATCCCCTCTTAAATGCCATAGGGCAAATTTTTCTGAGAATATACAATTTGAGATTATGAGAATAGGAGAATGTTGGCAATACACATTCAAGCAAGTTTCTTCTTCCTTTTTGCAGTGTTACTTACAAGATATTAAGAGATATTTGGACATTACAGTACCGGTTAGATGTACACGTGATTTTCCGAATGAAAGGAACAGGGCAGCAGCAGCGGCATTGCAAAGCCAGATTAGTGAAGGGAGACGTATCAAGGCAACCACTGGCTTCAGAGGCAAAAATGATTCTCAAGGCTGGTGGAGCCACATGTTGCAGTTTCTCTGAGTACTCAGCAAGTGGTGGTCAGCCCCTCCACCACAGCCTCCTGAAAGAAACTATCTCAGCTGACTCTGTATGTCTCCACCATGAGATGCACCACAATTTAGTGATATTTGATATGAAGAAGAAATTAACTAAGGAAATGTCTGTTCATCTACTGCATATAGACAGGGGGATGTTCTAGATAGATTTTTCAGATTTAGATATATATATTATAAATACCTGAAGTTCCCTAATATAGATCTCACATGTTTCCAAAGGTAAATCACTTTTACTTCTCAGACAGGGACTAGTTAGAAAGACGAAAGTCTGACATGAAGGAATTGGACATAACAGTCCTTCCAAATTGTGCCTCAGTTTTCTGTACAGCCAGTGACAAGAGGAAGAGCTTTTGAAATTCTAGAAGGGATTTTGCTCAGGTATTTCATTTGTATAGATTCTTTCCCTGAAGATTTTGAAAGACACCTCTATCTCTGTAAGAAATTTGTACAAGCAGGAAAACTAATTCAGCAGGTGCCTGCCTTAGTCAAAGTACGTTGAAGGCACAAGTCTTGGTGCCGCAGAACATCCTCACAGGGTGCACGTCAGCCATAAGAGCTCTGCACTCCTCCATTAGTAATACACGCTGCTTGCAGTCAGACACATTTGACCTCTTACAGCCCCTCAGGCCTGAAAACAAACTTGTTGCTGCTATAGCTTCTCTCTGGAGTGGCAGCAAACACCATGAAGAGGTCTTTTACACCCATGTCTGCTTGGGTAAGCACATTATAGATCACAAATACCAGCAGTCTGACCTGAGTCAATATACTGTGAAGCCACTAGGTTTTAGGAGCTCTCAATGATAAGAATGGCTACTGTTTGGAGACAATAAAGGAATGAGAGAGATAGTTTCACAGCAAGCAAAATATATAAAGCCCTTTAGATCTTATACTTAGCAGCAGCTGTTATTAATCTTACATCAAATTTCTTTATTCAGTGTTTTATGTGGTGAGAAATCCTGTACCATGTAAAGCTGGCTCTAGCTGGAGGGCAGTTACGGAGTGGCCTTTTTTTTTTTTTTGGCTGGACTAGAGTTAACTTTTATTCTTAGCAGCTGGTACAGTGCTGTGTTTTTTGGATTCATTATGAGAATAACCTTGATAACACAGTGGTGTTTAGGTTGTTGCTAAGTAGTGCTTACCCCGAGTCAAGAAGTTTCCAGTTCTCTGTGCTCTGCTAGGGAGGAACTGCGCAAGGGAGGGAGCATGGCCAGGACAGCTGACCCAAACTGGCCAAAGGGATATGCCATACCATAGATCATCTCCAGTTTATAGAAGCTGGCCGGGAGCTGCAGATCAGTGCTCAGTGATGGGCTGGGCATAAGCCAGCAGGTGGTGAGCAATTGGATTGCACATCACTTGCCTTTCTTGGGTTTTATTCCTCTCTCTCTCTCTTTTTTAATTTCCATTTGTAATGCAATTGTTATTATTTTTGTATTATATTTAATTTCAAATATTAAACAGTTCTTATCTCAACCCACAGGTTTTACCTTTTTTTTTTTCCAATTATCTCTCCCATCCCGCAGGGAGATGAGGGAGTGAGTGAGCAGCATCATGGTACTTAGCTGCTGGCTGGGGTTAAGCCATGACATGCAGTGACAGCCCCATATTGCCTCAATGCCCACTGACAGACCATGAATACTCCCACAACACTGAATTAAGCTCCCCAGGGCTGGCTCTAGCAGACTGACAGGGTGTTTTCAAGAAATGGTGACTGTTCTGCTGCCACCAGATAAGGGTGAGTACAACAGCAGCCTCTTTTCAAGCCAGAGCCCCGACCAACATCTGTAGAAAGGCATCCACACCTCACTAGCAGCGCAGCAGCTCCCCTCTGTGCTTCAATTATCTGTGTAATCCCTTAAGAACTGGGGGGACTCTCTCCCAGCGAGCTCAATTTCCCACCTGGTACAGAAACACTGCATTTTCCTACTGTGAGGAAAGCACATATTCAAGGTTTGGCTGGCTCAGAGGACATCTGCTTTGAGCTGAATCACAGCTCAGACCACCAGCAGGGACTCGACAAAGAGGCAAAACCTGGACTGATGCTGGCTTATATTCTTTTACTTCCTTCCCCTTAGAGTAGTGAAAGAGGAACCAATAATCCAAGGCTCTGAGACTTACTGGGGTAGGAAATCCTTCAAGGAAAAAAAAAATACAGATAATGACCATGAAACTACATTTCGTTTATGGACATTAATTAGAAGCAATAACAAATACCAATTAGATTTTTACTTAAAAATATATTCGACACTGACGTTTACCCATGACTTGCTACAGAAACATGAACTCAGCCACAGTTCCATTTGAGACGACTAATTTCACAGCTTTTAAACATATAAATCACCATAATGACATCACAGTCATAAATCTGAATGAAATTATATTTTACATCTTTCACATTAAAACCATTTGCTTCTTTAAGTATCAATTTTGCGAGATTTCAATAAATTTTATTCTGTATTTAACATCTGAAATGAATTTACCGATTTATCAATGGGGTTTGGTGTGTACTGAAGGATTGTAGAGATTCTTTGTTTACCTTTATTTGTTGTTTTTGCTTACCTTTTACATCAATCTCATTTCAGGACTTCAAGAACACAACTTCCTATTGCAAAACCCCTCATCAGGCTGCCAGGTGCCTGCTGCTTGTAACAGGCATTGCTTACAGCCTACGTCTCTTTGTCTTAGGACAAGTTCACGCGTTAAAATGGTGGGGTGTGGTTATGCCCATGTCTTATTGCACTGAAATCCTCAGCTTCCTTTGACTGCACCCTGGCTGGTAAGGTGAACTATCTTTCACCAGCCAATGTAAATATGTTAGGTGTTGCCTTTTTCAATGAGTAGGATAGCTTTTTAACCTATTTTATTCAAAATTAACTCTCCATTATGTCTGAAAGGATTTTGCTTATGATAATCTCTCACTGTGGGGGTCTGCAGCTTCAGCTCCCTCTTTCTCGATAGCAGATGATATATAGGAATGGAAGAAAAAAGGCAAAGAATACAATACTAAAACACATCTATGGATATTTTCTAATTATTTGACCTGTTTCTTTGACAAATACAGATTTTAAAAATTTGCCATATTCCCCTTCTCCATCAACAGCTGCATAGATAATATAATAGTGGAAATCATTGATCTAATCCCCAGCATAACAGACATAAAAGATGGAATGCTTTTGGGAGTCACTGTGACAACTGCCTGTTCTAAACTCCTGCAGGTTTGTTTAATTTTGTAGCTACTCACCACAGGAAAAAAAATAATCTGACAGTTAAAGAAATATTGTAAACTTTTCAAATTATGTTTTAGCTAGAAATGAAAGTTTTGCTTTGAGTTTTAAATAAGTGTGCTTATGAACAATTAAAAGTATGAGCTTTTAACGTAAGTTTAACTGCAGGTGAAGTGATGCTGTGAGTGTCATGCATTGATATGAACACAATGCTGAAGTGATGGTAACTGATATAGAGGCAGATGACTATCATACACACATGCACACCTCAAAAACCCTCAAAATACTGTACTTGCTTTAAAAACCAAGAAGATATTTTAATAATGTTGTCATAACAAGTCCTATATACATTGCAATTTTCTCCCTCTAAGCATGAAAACCAACACATTCTTGGTTCCCAACATTTATTGTAAAATTGCAGTTTATTGTTTCTACAACAGTTTGTAAACAATAGAACATGAAGCAGTAATGAAATGTTATATGACAGAATATGCCCTGCCTTTTCATTTGGGACAGTCTCTGAAACTGCAGTATTTGACATCAGTATTTTACATTTGACAGGATCAATAACCTTCTGGGAAATACCCCTTTCTGCTTTCTAATGAGCAAGTTGATGGATTTTGAAACAGAAACAAGGTATCTTCCTGAAAAGCTGTAACTGGGAATGAACAATTTAAATGAATGCTGACACCTGCACAACAGCCATGTTTCTGCAGCTCTCCAGAGAAAACACAGAAGCAAATAACATTTCAGAGCTGCAGGGACATTAAAAGCATTAAGTGACTGTTCATTTTGATTTTCTTCCCAAAAGGTTTATGATTTTCCAGGGGTATAAGTAAAGGCCATAAACAAAGGTAGAGTCATGAATTTTAAAAATTTAAATCAACCCCGATATTCTTTGTTCTCCACACAGATAATTTCCTGTGCTTTGCAGCAAAAGTCCATTTCTGTTATGAAAGAAATTCCCTGAGCCAGGCTCAGGCAGGCAGCCCTGTGTTAGATCCCACAAACAATGTGAAGACTCACCAGAGACCTAGTCAGATGTAAGACACTTATCACTGAAGTTCCTAATGCATGGCCTTCTAACATGTCCCTTATGCACAACAAAGACTACAAACTTCCACTGCACTTTCTCCCAGCCTCCTTTCTCAGGGCAAGATGCAGGTAATTCCAATCATACAGCTTTTCATATTGTGGCACGTTCCTCAAGTATTTCTATTCCTTAAGAAGAAGCTAAAGACTAAAGGTTGCATTTTAAAGGTATGTAGGTGTTACACATCAGGCTGCCTTTACAAATCATGCCACTAATCTTTTTTGTTCTCTGCAGACCTGAGATACTTGGCCAGAGGCAGGAAGTGGTGTGCCAAGGCTGAGAGTCTGTGCCAGTGGCCTGGAGCCACAGCATGCACCCCAGGCACACCTCTTCCTCACAACCAGCCCCTCAAAAGGACAGCAGTAGCTGCCAAGAGGAGGTGACACGATTTATACAGACTCAGGGCTGGGAAGATGCTGTGAACACTAAAAGAGAGAGTTGATACCTTTGTCACCTGACATGGTGTAATAACAAAGCATTCAAGCGCTATACTCATGAAATGTATGCAGATCTGGAATATCAAAAGAACTGACCTCAATATACTGAGTGCTTCCTCTGAAAAATGCTACTCCTTGTTCTCCCTCAAATATGTCAGAGCCTGCACAAAACAAAATTCCCGGTGAAGCCAGGATGCCCCAGAGCTGCCTCCCAGCCAACTGTGATCCTTCCTTCTTGCAAAGGGCTTCAGAGCAACCCCAGTGAAGGGCAAATATTTGCTCTCTGTTGAGTTTAGTGTCACATCTGATGTTGAAAAAAAGTCACTGTAAAGTAGCTCCCAAAGGAAGAAATGCAAACCTTCCCTTCCAGAGTGAAAACATTTGAGTCTGTTGAAACATGAAACCAGCAACCTACCACAAATACCATAAGCAAAATGCAGCTCTGTAAGAACAGGAATCCTGGCAAAGATGACCCACATGCCTTCTACCATTTGCAAGCTACATTATTCCCTTATTGCTAACTGCTTACTTTTAGAGCAGCTTCACCAAATCACACGTACTACATGCCTTTGGCATCACATTTTGTCTTCATTCAAAACTCCTAAGTGTTCAATATTGTTCTTCTAAATGTAATCATTAGTAATAAATATTCAGATTATTTCATTCCATACATATCATGTTTCTGCTCTAAATATTTGATGCAAAGTGTAACAATGCTCTTAAAACTGATGAAAAGCTTTGTAACTGAAAACATTTGTTTTAGATTTGAACCAAAACATAAATCTAACATGAAAAATATAAGAGAAGAGGAACTAACTCGTGATCCTGAAGGGGCTATAAAACATGCTATAAAAATACTTTTAAAGTGGTTTGAGAGAGAGTGAGGGCCAAACTAACACTAAATGTCAAACTTTGACCCACTTTCCATCTCCCATGACCCATCACAACTGCAACATGACTGCCTGCTGGCTAAATTTCCATTGCTACTATGAAGGGAACATGGCTCAGGGGTGATGGACCCTGAAAACACACCCAGTTCTGAATCTAATAGAAGAATCAACTAAAAGTAAAAGAAAGATTATTTTTCCACCCATGTTGTATAGATCTAGAACCAGACAGGAGTGTGAATGGCCTTAGGAAAGCTGAGAAAAGACTTCTTCCAAGCTCTAGACCCAGTTAAGTATCCAGGCACAAATCACAAAAACACAAAACCCCAGAAAGTTGATTCTAGCAGAGCTCTGGAGGTTTTCACTGTGGTTCCCCTCTCACAGCAGACCTTCCCCTCCTGGCACTGCAGCCCTTGGATTCTCCAAGCTGGGCAGCTCCCTGCCAGGAGCAGGGAGAGGACAAGGGTCCAGGTACTGGCATGGCCCACAGCACCACTCTGAAACACTCTCTTTTCTGCCAACAAACACTGCCTGAAACAAAAGGCAAGTGTTGCCAGTTATAATTCCTGAATATAATATTGGCATAAAGATGTGATTGTGTTCACACAAGAGTCTACAGACCAGGCAGGCATTATTTTATGGTGGAAGCCTTTTAAATTACTTCTGTAGTAATAGTAGTAGTAGTAGTAGTAGTAGTAGTAGTAGTAGTAGTAGTAATAGTAGTTTTTCCTTTGGTTTTCCTACTGGTGAGAATTTGTCATCAAGGGAAAAAAAAAAGATGAAACAAGAATGACAATGATTCCCATCCAGGTCCCAGCGGTACTCTGAGGCTGCAAAACAGCCATTTTGATTTTAAGGTGGTATGCAGAGTTCTGCTTCTGCTGAATGGGAAGAGAATCATCATGACGTAAAACAAGAATCAATGGAGACAATGCACTGTACTACACCTTCTCCAGCTAGGGGAAAATGCAAAGAGAAAATGTGCTCTATTCTTAGACACACCTTTTCAGAATTAGAGCAAATACTTCAGTGCTAACAGTTTATTTTTGCTAACATATAGATATTTTTATAATGTTTTTGCAATTCCTTTATGAACCTTCCCTTTGCCATATTTAGCAAGACGAGTAGGTGAAAGTCTAGAAAACAAGGGGGCAGCAGAGTGTCTCGCAGGCTTTGAAGTTACAGTGGCATTGGAGACATCCCAGCGTGATTAAGGGAAATCCAGGAACATCCATTTGAATCAGTGGCAGCGGAACAGCATAATCCTCCCACACTAAGCCCTGCTTTGTTTCCAGATTGTGCTGCTGATCCTAATGAGAAATATCAATGGGAGAGCAAAAAGGGGCCTGAATATCAGTTTATATTCTTTGGAATAAACAGGGTCATTCCTACTTCTGATAGCATCCCCCAGGGCTGCCAGTTGCCTCTAAACTCTTCCAGTATCTGAAATCAGGCTCCGAAGTCAATGACCAAAATCCTCACCAATCATTTATAAGTATATCTGGACATATATGTTTCTGTACAGGTTTAAGTTTGTTTCCTTACAGGTAAAAACACCAAGAAATACAAAACCAGAAAGCAACCTAGGAGTACCACTTTATGGGCTTTATTATGGATTTTGACATACTCCTGTGATTTGAGGCAGTCTCAGTATATTCTGATTAAAAGTGTGAAAACATGTTCTCAGGGGATGAAAAAAGTGTCAGATCCTTTCCCCAGAGAAGTTGAACTAATTGGCACACTGTTTGCCAGGAATGACTGAAACGTAACACAGAAGTTAAATGACAGAGAAACATCTTGTCATTGATAAATCCTCTTATTTCCCATATGCCATTCCACTTATTTCACTGGGTCACACACTCACAACTATACTCACAACAATTAATAACTTTGAACACTTGATTCTAAAGGAAACCTCTGCTTTTAGCAGCATGGCTATTATAGTATGCAAACTGTCTCATTTGACAGCCTGGGCTGCCCTTACACAGTCTGGTAAGCTGCAGACAGACACTATTTTCCACACAAAGAGCCTTTCTGCTTGAGCAGCTCCCCTCAGACATCAGTACCAGCAGCACACCACGATATCCAAGTGAGCAGCTGCCAAGCTGATCAACACAGCATGGTAGTACTCAAGCATAAGGAGTGGAGGGGAGCTTACCACCTCCAGCAGATCTGTACCAGGTTGATGTGACTAGGGGTAAGCTTTTGACAATTTGCAGACCCCTGGGAGATGGTGCTTCAGTGGGCACTAATTATGTGGTCTCTTTTGGTTGAATTTTCACTGAGAACAAATTGCCTTGCAGATATCTTGGCCCCTTCTGTAAAATTTCATTTATTTTCTAGTGTTTTCCACTATTCTTCACCATTGCCATCTAAGTGCAAATAAAGTTTATACCATGAGGAAGGGTACCTAGGGAATGCCCTGTTATTTTCTTCACCATCTCAAAATGCTTTCCAGGATCAATTAGGAGTCACTGACTTGCTAAGACTTATGACTACTACATTTTCAACTAATCTTCTTACTTGGCTTCCCCAGCTGTTGTCATACTGAATGGGATTTAATTTTTGTAGCAACTTGCTTATCTTTGAAGTCCGTGTTATCCCTTCATAAAATCCTTTGTGTGCCAAAGATTAGGGGAGCCATTCTTTAGCACGCTCAGCTTTTGAAGCTCCTGTAGGCAACCTAGACAGTCCTATAAAACCACTGTACCTAGAAACATGTTAATTCTGATTTGAGAATCAAACATGCTGTTCAGCAGCCCAGCTTTGCCAGAAGGGAAATCAAAACAGTTCTGTACACTGTTGACAGCCAGCAATATTTTCTAGAACTGGGGGGAAATGAAGATCACTTTCAACTACCTGAACCAAAGTAGTTCTGATCTCATTCTCCAGTTTTAACTAATTTATTTGTTTGTCTCATTGTTCCTAAAAAAACCCTGCTACATTCAGGTGACATTTTTCTGCATTATGGGGTATTACCCTTGTTTTAGTCTAACACACGTGCTGAAAGACTAGAAAATAAACAAGCATTTATGAATATATTTTCATTCTAACATCTAAAGGCAGATTTGTTATTGAAAGAGTTACTTTATTTATCAATCTGGCTTACAACCAACCAGTTTCATGGCTGCTAATCAGACTACGGCAGCTGCCACCTTCAGAAGAACATGTGCATGCCAAGATGTCTGCTGACTGCTTTGTAATTTCCTAGTACAGCTCCACGGGCTGCTGAGTCCTTCCTCTTGCATCTGAATCTCATGACCAAAGGATAACAACTTTCTGAAATGAGAGTTTGTAGCTCTAAAGTGCTATCCACATTTTAAAAGGATGTTTTGTAGCATTTTATTAGATTTTGTGTTAATTCCAGCACCCAGGTTTTCCCCACCCCTGAAAAGCCCTAGCATTTGCTGGCAGCAGAATCTGCCCAGCAGAAGCCAGAGAGGGATCCATCTGTACATGGAAGGGAGAAGACCACTCATGGAGACCTGCTCCAGGTGGTGTAATAGGCCATATGGGGTTTTTCCACACGGGTCAAGCCTTGCTCTTGTGTTTAACCTGGACCATTTGTTTGTTCTTTTGAAAAGCAGGGGCTGCTCAGATTTTATGTTGGCCATGGAGATACATATTGAATTGGTTAAAAGCTCTGCAGTGTATGACAGGTTTCTGTCTTACAGGTGTCGCACCATCCAGACTTCAGTAACAACAAAACACATACTGTGGAGGAAAGGATTTAGTGGCATTTTTCCATTAAATTTTCCGTAGAGCAGATATTCCTCTACATAACTTAGCAAATGTTTAAACTAATCAAATGTAGTGCTTCATGCAATGAGGTAAAACTTTTTTAGAACAGGGACTTTCATGAGACTTGGCCAGAGGGCACTGTGGGTACAAGTAGTCATCTTGGCTCAGGAGGAGTCGGACGATGAGTTGGAAAGGCACCGTCTGGGCACCTTCTACTGCTTGAACTCACTAAGTAAGCACAATACATCCAGAAGGATAGGAAGAGTCATTTACATTTGCCATGTTCTTGTGCTTTTGACCCCTGTTGAGACAGAATGCCAGGCTAAGTGGACCTTTGGCCTGAGCTGCTACAATCTTCTGATGTTCTGACATTGATTTATGGTAATTTTGTAGTAACTTCTTAGTTATTATTCAAATGTAGGGAACCTAAAAGAACTTCGCATACATTGAAGTTAATAATTATTAATATTGTGTTGTTAAATACATTTAAGAATTACTTCAATAGAACTATTCATGACAATGCATGCAACCTTTGAAAAAATATTTGTAGGACAAAACCTGGGGGCATTTGCCGTGTCTTCCACGCTTTTTAATAAAAAAAAATTAACTTGCTTTATATGTGTATGACAGCAATGATTCTGAAGATGTTTTGTTAAGGAGCCATAAAACAAAGCTTTATTTTTCACAGGAATAAAAATTTTGTCTTGATGTTGCATGCTTTAGAATATGGGAAAAAGGTGTTGTGTGCACAGCACTAAACCCATTGTATTGTCATAAAGTCTTTAAACGGGCAAAACAATTGTCTCTCAAAACTTGAATCAAGAACAGGCAGAGGAAAAAAATGGTGCCATGAAACTGAACATAAACAAGCTCATTTAGTCTGCTAATGCTCTGTAGTCTATTTCAGCATTTTCCATGGAAGTGTAACACACAACCATTAGGATTAAGGTTTTCTGTCTCTCACAGGATACACTCTTGTTAATTTTCCACGTATATTTTACTTTCAGGAAGCAAAGTCAGTGAACTGAAGTATCATTTGAATTTTCCTACAGTCACTTGTAAATTCCAAGCTGTGTTTTCACTTACTTTTGCTGATACAATGTGTCATGAGATTGGAAGATATCAAACACTATTAGCTAATCAAAATAATTTCTGTGATAATATCCAATTTTCTCAGGACAAAAGCTTATACTTTCTTTACAAATGTGAAACAGTGCTAATACAGACCATAAATTAGTCATTCTCAGGGAAGAATGTAGCCCCTAAAACCTGCTTTAGCAAAAACTCTCAATAGTCTTGAAGATCAATTACAGACATAAAGGAAATGAAATGATTCTCATAAGAATGGGATCACCACCTTCTTTTACCCAAGCAGAAAAGTTTGCACCACTAGGCATCATTTGACCACCCACCTCCCACCACAGCCAGCTATGCCAGGCATGGGGGCAAGTGGGAGTGTGACAGATTCCCTCCAGACCCTTCCCCATTCCTGAACGGCTTCATCATCTCAATACAACCTTCAACATCTTTCAGCAGCAAGCAGCCCTGCTCCCTCATGCCTGGGGGGTCTCTCCATGGATCCATCAGCTGCAGGATGTGGTCCAACAAGGCATTGTAGCTCCAGGCAGCACAGTGCACAGGCAGCAGACCCTCTGAGCCACCTGCCTTTTAATTCTCAGCATTCTTCAGCTGCAGTTTGTGTCTCACTCATATTTGGTTATACTGTTTTTCTTCATTCTTTACTTTAAATATTGCATTTTAAAGGATCTTAAAAAATTGGAACAACACAAAAAAATAAAATCAGTGTTTTTTTCTTGATTTATTATTCCCTTCATTTTTCTGTCTGCTCTCTCACTAGCAGTTTTTGCCACTTGAAGGAAAGGGTTGGGCTTTGCATCTAAATAGATGTTTTGCATCTAAATATCTCATCTTTAAATTTTTAGTCACTGGTTTATACAACATTAAATGATCTTCAAGATTCTTTTTGAATAGTTCACTTTGGCCATAACATATACGCTTTTAATAAAATGTCCTATGTTCTCACATTTAGAAGTATGGATAAGTATTTTCCAGCTTTGAGGTGAGTCTTCATTTTAAGCTGTGGAAACCATATTTTACCTAAAAGAGATAGGGCCAAAGGTTTTTATTTCAAGGAACACTTTCTCTGATGTTCTGAAGTGATGACAGGTGCTAAGCAGGTGCTACCTTTGATCTACCATTCTTGAAAGGGAGGCATAGCAGACACTTCCTTAACTTCAAGTTAAAATAAGAAAGTTACCCTTTGCTCAGTAATTAAACAGTAGCAGTTACAACCCAAGTGATTGACAAACTACATTTATTTGGCAAAACAGAAGGTGAGGTAAGCAGGTAAAAATGCTTCTACAGGATCATTTGCAAAAAAGCACCACCGCAGAAAACTGCTTTTTGCTGTTTCTGCCACACACATTAAGGAGAATACACTGTGTTTCTGGAGATAGAAAGGATTGTGCTGAACATATAATTTAATCTTTCAAGGATTTATATTCCAAGGAAAACCTTTCTAACAAAGTCCTGAATATTTTGTGCCAAGTAGCAGCACTTTCATCAGTCATGCAAAGCCGACTGCATTTTGCAAGAGGGGAGACATCCCAGCATCTGGGGCCTCCCTCATTAACTAGGACTGATGATAAATGATGGAAAGTGGTTTGGTGAGCTCTTCCACCAGCTCCCTCAGTACCCTTGGGTGAATCCTATCCAGCCCCATTGGACTCGTGAGTGTCTAAGTGGCAGAGCAGGTCCATAACTACTTTTCCCTGGGTATCAGGGTCTGTTCTGCTCCCTGTCTACCAGCTCAGGGGCTGGTTTCCCTGAGGACACCAGTTTTCCTTCTTTCTGTTAAGGACTGAGGCAAAGAAGACATTAAGTACCTAAACATTTTCCTTATCCTTGGTAGCAGTGTTCCCCTTCACATCCAATAAAGAATGAAGATTTTCCTTAGCTCTCCTTTTGTTGTTAATATATTTATAAAAACACTTTTTATTATCTTTCACAGCAGTGGCAAAATTGAGTCCTAGCTGAGCTTTTGCCTTTCTAATTTTCTCTCTACATGATCTAATTACATCCTTGTACTCTTCCTGAGGTGCCTGACCCTTCTTCCAAAGGTCATAAATTTTAACCTGAGTTCCAGCAAAAATTCCTTGCTCATCCAGGCTGGTCTTTTACCCCAATGGCTCATCTTTCGGCACATAGGGATGGCCTGCTCCTGCATCTTTAAGATTTCCTTCTGAAAGTATATCCAGCCTTCCTGGACTCCTTCATTGTTATGGGCTGTTTCCCAAGGGACTCTCTGAAGCAGTGCCCTGAACAGGCCAAAGTCCTCCCTCTGAAAGTCCAAGGCAGAGGTTTTGTTGACCCCTTTCCTTACTTCACCAAGAATCAGAACTCAATCATTTCATGGTTGCTAGATCCAAAAAGGCCTCTGACCACCACATCTCCCACCAGCCCTTCTCTGTCTACAAACAGTGGGTCTTGTGGGGCTCAGTTACCAGATGTGTCAGAAGTTCTCTTCCACACACTCCAGGAATCTCCTAAACTGCCTTCTCTCTGCTGTGTTGAGTTTCAGTTTTGTGAAGTATCAGCCAGCAGCTTGCAGAACACTTCATCTGCCTCTTCATCATGGTTGAGTGGTCTATAACAGTCTCCCATCAGAATGTCTGCCTTGTTAGCCTTCCCCCAATCCTTACCCATAGGCACTCAACTTTATCATCACTCTCCTCAAGTTCTATACAGTCAAAACACCCGCTAACGTAAAGAGCCACCCACTGCCTCTCCTTCCTCACCTGTCCCTTCTGGAGAGCTTGCAGCCATCCATTCATCCATTGCAGCACTCCAGCCTTGTGAGTCATTCCCTCATGTTTCCGTGATAGAGACTGTGTCACAGCTTTCCTGCTGCACAATGGCTTCCAGCTCCTCCTGCTTGTTTCCCATACTGTGTGCACTGGTGTGGATGCACTTCATGTGGGTTATCCATTTCACCCCCAGCACTGGCGTGACACTCCCAGGCTCATCTCTAGTGAGCCTGGTCTTATCCCCTTCCCCATGGGTTTAAAGCCCTCTCAATCAGGCCTGTAAACTCATGAGCTAGAAACCTTTTCCTGTTTTAGACACATGAACCCCATCTCTCTCTAGCAGGCCTGGTGGCACGTAAACTGCCCCATGATCAAAAAAGCCAAAATTCCAAGGATGGCACCACTCTTTAAGCCATGTGTTGATCAGGTGGGTTTTCCTGTTCCTTTTGGCATTCTTCCCTGCTAACAAAGAGATGAGGGAAAAATCAGCTGTGATCCTGACCCTTCAAACAGTCATTCCAGTGCTCTGAAGTCCTTTTTGAATGCCCTAGGACTTCGTTCCTCTCCACTTGCTGACCCAGACAACCAGAAGCAGATAACAATCAGCAGGCTGAACCAGTCCAGGGAGTCTTCTAGTAATATTCTCTCTCCTGGGCCCCAGGCAGGTAGCAAACTTCCCAATGGAATGGGTCCAGTCAGCATACAGGGCCCTCAGCTTCGCTAAGAAGGGAGTCACCTAAAACAATTGCCCTTCTTTCTTTCTGAACAGCCATAGTTATAATGTGTAGAGGTGACTGACTTGCTCTGGGCAAACCCCTGACAGACCTTCACTACCATTTGCCTGATCCTCAAGTTTCAGAGCTTCATATCTATTCCCATACCTGGGGTGGTGAGGGAAGCTGAGAGGGCATAGTTATGGCAAAAGTGATTTGGTAGTGACTATCTGAATATTTTAGACCTAGAGGAGATGTATAGCAAGCAGACCAGAGCCAAAGGCAACAGAAGGAAGGCATGTAATACAGTGGGTAAAATTAACTTTATCTCACACATTTGTTTGTTTGCTTCCTTGCTTGCTTGCTTGGAGTTTGCAAAAATGTTAAGTAGTGGTTTTAATAGGGAAACTTGTGGTTGTTAGAAACTTCTGAAATACAAAAAAAAATCTTGATAAACTGCCATAAATTATCTTTAGCTAGAGTAGTGTGAAGAAGCATGGGAACCAGCCTGTTCTGCCCAGCCTGCCTATGCTCTGTTTGGGAAGCTGCCAGGGAAAGAGAAACTGAACAATATTACAAACTACCAAAAGTAAGTTCCTCACCCAGGGGTTCCAGACTCTTAATGTCTCTGATGTTCTTTCTTTGATGAAGCTCAAAAACATAAGGGATAAATCAATAGGGAAAAATGCAACAGAAGACTTACAGCTGTCTTCATGTCTGAGTTGCTCTCCTACTTCTTTTGTTTTCCACCTTTTTTTATTATTTCAGCCAAAAAAAAAAAAGAAGACTGCATCTTCTAGTTTAAGACATTATATGTTACAGTTTAATTACACTACTCATTCTACCAGAAGGAGAGCGTGGGTGTAATCAGAGTGAACAGAAAATCTCTGCAAAGGAGATTTCCTTGTTTCCCACCAGAGTCTTGTGTTTCTGGGACACAGTTCAGCAGCTGGACATGTGGGTGCAGCTTAGCATTCACCTTGGGAATTTCAATATTTGATTTGCATACATCTGTACACAGACTGATTTTGGCAAGGCAGACAAATACATTAGAACAAGGAAAAAGCTGGTTCAAAACACCTCTTCAGAGTATACAATAATCTGGTTTGCAATTTTTTTTGGTTCCTACTTGCAGATTTTCAACATCCTTGCAATCAATTCCAACAGTTCTACTTTTAAGACTGATAGAGAATGCCTTTTATTAACTCAGTGTATTAGAGTGGAGGGTTGTGGGGTTTTTTTATAATAGTTTTCTCCAATGTTTTACCTTGCAAAAATAGCAGCAGCTGCTATTTAGTCATCTGATTAAATGAAATTCTGATCTTTGCACTCTCATGTCTTTAATCCTCTAGAGGCAAATGAAAACTAAATACAGAGTTCTCTCACCAAACAGGGCTTTTGTTCCTTATTATACCTATTCAGTGGCAGCACTGGGGCAGTATTTTGCGTCATAAAGGAGGTAAAGGTAGCAATGTCATGTGCTCTGGCTTTCTGTTTGACAATTTGTCATCAAAAAAAATTGCTGCAAAGCATTTTATATAGAAACACATTTGAAAAGACTTGTATCCAGGCAACAGTTGTAAGCTGCTGGATAAATTGCCTATTACTCATTGCTTATAAATTAGTTCCAGTTAATTTCTCCTAGCAAACAAGGGCTGCATAGACCTGATAAAGGGAAGTGATTAAAGCACATTTTAGGAAAGCCAACAAAACAGACTGTTTTACCAGTCTCTGGCCCTACTTTTCCTGTGGATTGTGAATCTGAGAAGGACCCCCATGTGATATTCTTAGCAGTGCTGCAAATTCTGACCATAGCAGAGCTGCTGATGAGGCCACATGTTTTTTGTGTTTAGATGGAAATGCTGCCTATTAACTTCACTCTTTAAAAGTATAATGATAATATAAAGAATGGATAAACCAGATGAAAAAGCATTCCAATAGCAAAGAAGTAATAAGGTGAGTACAGGCCCCCGTGGCTGCAGGAAGATGCCCCAGTGACCCCAAAAGTAACTTCTAGCTGCAGGTATTATAACATCAGAGTTCATGATTTCACCATAAACTGAGCACAGTTAGTTATCTCTAGCTTCAGTACATGGTTTGTGGCAGATGTCTCCAGAAGACAGAGATAAACCACAGCACTTTAGAAACTACTGTTCTGTTTGCAGATCAGTTGCTGGACTTTGTGGTCACATCTCTAATGGGAAGTAAAATGAAACGGGAGCAGTTCCTTGGTTCTGAGACAAATGCTACAGAGCAGTTATGCAGCTAAACCCTCTGATTCCCCTTAAACAAAGCAGCTATATTAACATTACATAGATACCAATATTATTATATTTAGACATTATTATTATTAACACGTCGATAGATTTTTATAGCTATATAGTAAATATTATCTATATAGTAATTATTAATAGTATTACATAATAGTAATAGTATTTCTATTAAACTAGTATACAAATGTTTATGCATTATATAAATATATTTTAATTATTACATATATTAAATACAGTAAAAATAATGTAATAATGTACTATTATACATACAATTTAATATATTGGCATGGCCCTTTGGGAATGGTCTCTGGGTTGTGGTAACCACCTCAAGTCCAGAGACTGTTTGGGAAGCACTAGCTGACCAAAACCAGAACTGGGCCAAAGTCTGTGCAAATGTTGTAGCAGATGGTGAGCACATGCCAGAGGTCAGCCCAGCCCCTGGCCCATTAATGCACTAATGCACACAAAGCCTGTAATGCCTTCAGCCTTAGACAAATGCCTTATAAAAGACAGATCTTCAGTTTAATCCTGTTGGATCAGTATGGCTTTCAGGACACCAGCCCCAAGAGAGAAGGAGGAGGCATTGCTTGGACCTGTGGGTCTGAAAAGGGAGGCAGACATGAGGCTTTTCCAAGTCACCCCATATTGCACCTCTGGGGCACAAATGGCATGAACAGTGCCAGAGGTGAAGCACAGTTCATGTCCTGCACCTCGTGGCTAGGGACAGCCAGGCTGAGGATGCTCAGTCCAAGCCTAAGTTTGAAATACAATCACTGCCTCTTCGTGGAGAGCAGATCAGCCCTCTCAGATAACAGCTTGTCTCAAAGACCTGCATGATTAGTGTTTTAAAGGAAGGCTCAGGGATCTGTGTAGCAGGCAGTCAACAGCTTGAAATCAGAATCCGCTAGTCTGGGGCTGGTGAATATGCATTTGAGGCTGATAGAATTTCAAAATACCCAAGAAGGAGCAACAAAGTGCTTCTACATGTGTTCAGCCTCTTTATTTTTCTCTCCTGTGCTTAGATACTTCCATGTATAAGCTCTGTAGAATACTTTTCTTTTTATATTGAAAAATGATAATTTGTAGACAAAAAAAATTGTAGACAAAAAATATTTTTGATAAAGAGCCAAAACTTTCATGACAACAAATCCACTTCAATTCACGTGAAAATGAACTTATGAAGGATGGCAAGAATAAGGGTCTTTAAAGCACTGGAAATATGTTAAAATCTTTGCTTTCCTCTTGAATATATACCATAATTTTCACAATGCAATCTAAGAGTGCATACCTTCTCTATTTAAAAACATTTTCCCATTGCAATCATTCAGGTATAATTCATTTAGATATAATCTCTATTTATAAACCCAGATAAAAATTGTAACACAGGAACCATAAAGTTTATAGTAAGCTGTTAAAATACAGAAAAAATTATTCACTCACACACACAGAGACATGCTACATCTCACAATAGCTCTGACAGTAATTAAGGCCTTTTAACATCTGTTTTTTAGCAGCTTAATTTTCTTTTAACCCTTCAAGGTGTTACACCTTTCTTTGTTGTCTCCTACTAGTTTTGTACAGGATTGTAATAGAAAAATATCTTCATTTTTTCAAAGGCACTTTCAAACATATACCAGATCTTATTCCTGAATCTGAATTGATTTCTATGTTCCAAGCCAATATTTTCAGTTATGAAACAGATACATCTAAGTCCTGCAGTTAGAACTATTTCCACTGGCTCTAGTAGGATTTACATCAAGTGCTACGTAAGAAAACAAGAATAAATTCTCTATATAGTTTTGTCTCTTCACCCTTTTTTTTATGGCCCAGTGAACACAGGTATGACAGAACCCATTTACCCATCTCCTTCCTTAATATCGCTAATGGTTAATATGCACAAGAATGTCACTGAGCCATTGCTCATGGGGAACTGTATTCTAGAAAGGGGGACTAACAACACAAACTGGCAGAGAGACCTAGATTTTAAAAAGCAACATGCATAATTCACCTTCTTAATCAGTGACAGAGCAGTATCATATTTCTTGAAGGTCCCAAGAGCAAAAGCAAAATCCTCTTCCTCATTTCTTCCATCCGTTTTAGAGACAAGAATCCCCTCCCAGCCGCAGACTACTCTTTTAAAGCTAATTTGGTTGTTTTTCCTAGTTGGAACTGACAGATTAGAAATACCACCCCTAACTTTTACTTACTATCTCTCCCAGCCATTCAAACTAGTTTTCCTGTTATATATATTTATTGCTAATGTTTATGTAGGGCCGTCTTTATCAGAAACTTTGACTCAGTAGATTATCCTACCAGCTGTTACTGCTTGCCATGGATATTCAACTTCCCCCATTTGATTTCTATCCTAAGAGCTAGATTTGCCAAAAAAGAGGGAGAAAGTAAAAATAACTGCTTTGTTAAATAAGCCTCAGTAGTTGTTTAACTAAATAAGATGCACTGTGCTTTGGAAGAAATATTTTTCCTGCTCTCACCTTCTTTTGTTTCAATTCTTTCCATTGTGCTTAGACATCAGCTGTGTTTTCTTCCTTTGTTATGGACAATTTTTGTTGATACCTTTAGTTCACCATTCTTATCTGGCAGTGTATCTGTAGGGCTCCTATGGCAGCTATTAAGCTGCTTTAGAAAATCCCTTCCTTTAAGCCTCTTCACAAAAATAAGACAAGTGACATATATATATATGGATGCTGGGTTTTTCCCTCAAATTTTCCTTGGGAGGTTAAAAAAAAAAAAGATGTTTTCATCTTTATTCTGATAGCAAGAAAACAAAAGAAGGGCAACTATATGTGTGAACTTTATACCATCAAACCACTTTCCAGGGAATAGTCAGGGCTGTTGATTACACTTGCACAAAAAAAATATTTTTACTAGAAAGATCTAATCCCTAAATCTGTCAATATACATGTAAGGAGCATAATTTTTGCTTTCAAAACAGATTAAAGATGGCAAGTTTGAGGAGGAGGTGAGGAAGCTGAAGAGGAGGGTTAGGAGAGTTGACCTTGAAATTCGCATTTCAGGATTTTCAGGAACCCACTCTATACTTCAACATATTAAGTGAGACATTCTAACCTCCCTTTGGCGTTCTCTTTTTTTTTCTGATTTCAACATGCACACAGAGAAACACTTCTACAAAAATGTTGTTTTCAGCCTTTGCAACATTCTTGTAAGTCTAGTAATAAATAGCATACTAAAGCACAGGCTTCAGTATTTAAAACATTTCAGGAGAGAAATGTACCAGATTATGGGGGTTTGTAGGCAGCCACAAGTCCTGAGTCAAGCTGGCATCCTTGCTTGAAAAGTGGAGCAGAAGGAAACATTGAAGCTGATGTCTGGCTTGTCATTGCTTATGAAGAAAATTCTGTAAGACTTCCACTCTTATATTTTTGGGGCATGGTTATGGGGTGTGCAAGCAGCTGTGCAATCACATCGACCCTGACTTTGAAGGTTTCGGTCAGGAAGATCCAAGGAAGAAGTGAATGCTAGAAGCTGAGAAGATGGCTGGGCAGGAGTCCTGTTTACTTATCTTCTTAGCCAGACTTTTCCAGGATCCTTGAAACATCTATCTCCTTAGAGTTGACAGGGAAAATGCCTCTACACTGAGTAGTCCTAATCTTCTGTTTGGCACCTTCAAATAAATACTGAAAGGGAGTTAAGTATAAGTTCAGTGGAAAGCTGTACCTTTAAAAGACTTGTAAAAGGTATTCAGGTGAGTGAAGGACATTAATTATACTTGTGTTTGATCTTTGGCTGTTAGCAATCACTGAATCTGTGATCAGGAGTGTCAGGCATATGATCTGACAGGCACAAAACCAAAGTAGTTCCCTGAGTGGACGGCTCGAATGAGCAAAGTTTCTGTGTAAGTGAAGATTAATGAACAATTCTAGAATACAATTAAAGAAGATTTCAAGATTTGCTTGTTGGCTTGTGTGGGCCTTGACATATGTCCTTTGCAGTGTACCAGGTGCAGAGGCACCTCATACTGGTGCTCTATGGTCCAGGTTTCTTCAACCACCTAACTCACGGATAGATCTGCAAAGTCTTTCAATGGGTCTTGCTCTTACCTGTAACTCCCCGTGTTAAAGTGAGTTCTTGTTTTGTATATTCAGCTGGATAACTCTAGTGCATTTATACAGCCACAAAAACCAACTAGACAATAAAATTACAGTCATCCCTGCTGAAATCAAGCATAAAAATTACATACACAATCTCCCTAGAACCTCTTAGTCATATGATTTCTTCCAGCCATTCTTCTGAATATTTGTCATGTCTGTATACTTTCCACATTTAAAAACATTCATAGCAGAATTAATCATACCATCTGGTTTAGATGACAAAAACCTTTTTAGATGAGAAAATTTGCCATCTAATGGAGCCTAAAAGACCTAACTATGAGACAGTTGTTGTCAGAATGGCACCAAAGTTTACCAAGAGTTGATGCAAATGTGAAAACAAGATGATATATGTTGAACAGGTCAAATCCTTTGGTACCTGTGAATGAAGTCACATCCTTCTATCCATCCTGAGCAACAACAGGAACAGATGAACTCAAATGAATTACTGTTCCTAAGGTGCATTGAAGCATAGGGCAGGATCAATCCCTACTGCATCTCTAGAGCTGGATTGACCTTGCTCCCAAGTAGAGACTTGCCTCTCACAACATATCTTGACAATCAAATTTTGACCAGAGTCATACTCATACTCCCTTGCAGATGTCACCCTCTTCTGAAACACAAGAAAACACATTAGCTGCCAAGGAGTGCTGCTGGCTGTACACATTAACTTCAGTCTGCAAGTCCCAAATGCATCTAACCAGATCTACTAGATTTACCTTCCTGTATATAAACTGTCTTGTGAAAATATCCTCTAATGATACTGCTGCATCCCTTCTAGGAGAACTTTAAGGATTGCACAAAGGATTTCTGAGCAAAAGAGAGATATATGTAAGATAAATTTCCTGTGAACAAAGCTATAAACTAATAAAAGAATATGCTAGTGATGACAAACAGGATTCCTCTTCTAATGAAATATATGGCATGGTGAGAGATGAGTCTTAAGTTATTCATAATGGAAGGATGAGATACTTCAAAAATAAAGAGTGTCATATTTAAAATGGCACCAGGAGTTAAAAGGGAGAACATTTTGGTTCATTTCCAGTAGTCTCTGCACATGCTTTCTAAAGTTAATGTGTTGAATTGGGAAGTCTATACTGGCCATACTTGCCAAGCTACTGCTCCCCTGCTACCCAATGGGCTGGTGTGGAAAGCCACAGCAATGCTCTGAGATCAAAGTCTTAAACTCCAAGGCATGTGAGAGTTGTCAGGCTGTCCCACATTTCCCTATTGGACCCACACACAATTTCCTGTAAATAACGCTGAATCAGATTGAATATGAAGTCTAAGGTAGTTTTATTTTCCTCAGACAGTTTTTTCAGTGTGCCATTTACACACATATATGGCAGAAGCTATGAAGGAAAGTAGGTGGAAATAAAATCAAGCTGTGGTATAGTTTACTTGTTTTCATGTAAGCAGTTTTGTATTTGTATATTTTTAGCTGCCTGAAAGGACATATATGCTTGGCTGCATTGTTTTATATATCACTTTGACTATACCTGTTTCAATATAATTAGCACACACACAGAGTACAAATTACCAATTTTCTATGTTCTCCAAAACTGCATCCTATGCCTGAGAGAGGTTAGTGGCTTTTTAAGATCAGTTTCTGTGATCCTAGTTAATTTAGGACAGCAACCACATTAGCTCTGACAGCCATCACAAGCAAGGGAGAGTTAAATGCAGAATATGTAAATTCTGCCTTGAATAAAAAGGGTTCCAGTGCTAATTTCAGTACAGTTTCAAAACTGAAGCTGTAAGGAGAGTTTTGACAGCTTGGGATCACTGTCATTAGAGAATAAAATGTTGCCAACAAAGCTTCGGTAGCCAAGACAGACACTGTAGGCAAGCTATGTGTTGACCTGTTGTTGAAGCATGTGGGTGCAGCTCCTGAAGTGTCTAAAGGTGAAACCCCCTTTGAAGCACCTGGCAATGGCTCCCTAGTCCTGCCTCCTGGCACCCTTCCTAAAGCCTGCTTTGTAAAGGCAGCAAGTCATGTCTTGATTATGGATGCACTGCACGGGGACTGAAGAGAGGAATTACAAGTCTTTTATTCAGCATTTGTATCCCCCTCCTTTCTCTGGCTAGAAAGGTCATTAATTTGATGATTGCCTGTGTTGTGGTTTCATGCATTTCAGGGGAGACTGTCACTGATATCTTAAATAATGTTCTTTTACTTTCCTTAATTGTGTGTTAGAAAAAGAGTGAAAGAAGGAAGTGGTTGTCTCTTTGTCCAGCTCCTCTAGACACAACCTTTAAAAATCCCTAAGAAATCCCTCATACTCAAGTGTCTACATTCTTTCCCTGCATTCATCCCTAGCACTAACTTCTCCAAAATATTATTTATTTTCCACAAAGGATGTTGTAAAAATTATACACCACATCCTCACACTTGCTGCAAAGCTTTGTTCAGAGTCATTGCTATACTCTTCCACAGGCAAACAAGATTACTTTTATTCCTGCCCTTATTTACTACAAACTGGATGCAGCCATCTGAGAAGGATCTGGACCCCACGGTATGTCATTGTTTATGAACAACAAAATGGTTCATTTATGTTTAGATTCTGTCAGGGTGCGTTTCCCTTTCTCCCTTTCTCCCTCTCTCCCTTCCTTCCTTCCTTCCTTCCTTCCTTCCTTCCTTCCTTCCTTCCT